>NC_091749.1:26690693-26990693 GCF_043380555.1 Nothobranchius furzeri
TCCTACATGAGGACAGGGCATACATAGGGAAGGGGCTTCATATCTGTGATCTTAAGCCCAAATTAAAGCTCATAGCATGAAGATATTTTTAATATTTACGGGCCGATGGCTGGCAGCATAGGAAAGTGCTGCTGCTTCTAAAATGTGACTCACCATTCCTCATTAATTGAGAGGAACTGCATCTTGCAGCTATTATGAAAAAGTGAGCAGCAGCGGCATTGCTTTATACATAACAGGCACATTGTTGCCGCCAGCCATTGTCGTTTAGCTCTTGGAAAGCACTGCTATCCGTGCGGTAACTGACGGGGGAGCAACGTTGGAGGCGAGTCAGCCTCCACTGCCGCTGCCTGGGAGCAGATCTGATCTGGCATGTTTGGAAGAGGAAAATGCTCCCAAGCCTTCAGAGAGAAGGAGAGATACTCTGGTTCAAAGCCAGGGAAACTAGCACACCATGAGAGAGCTGAGGGAGACAAATGCAGGGATGGAGGGTGAGAGTGACAAGTAGGGGGACTGATTAGTGAAGTAAACCACTTTGAGCAGCAAAGGGAATCCCCTGGGTGGAAGATAAGTGAACAGGAGGAGAGACACTCGCAGAGAAAGATGAGGAGGAGGGGAATAAAAGACAGGAGAGATTGGACAGAGGATGGAAGACATCCAAGCAGAATTTACAGAAGCTCTCCTTCTGTGACACAGCAGGCACCAACCCTAACTGTACTGGGGACACTGTAAGGGACACAGCGGGGGGATACAAACAGATCTAAACTTCCCAGCAGAGTAACCTTTGTTCCTGACTACAGAGCCTCCACAAGCTCCTCTTTATTAACAGTATTGTGGATTGGAGGAAGCCCCTCCCCTTCTCTGAGCCTCAGGGTGGACACTTTGCATAATGGGTTGCATCTTTAAGCATTCATTAAGCCACTTAGTAGAAGTAGTGGGCAAGGTGCAGGAAGTCTACAGCATGTAGAAAAGAAACAATCAGATGCACTAGAGTTTCTGCGTGGCGCTGCAAGCCATCTGCAATTCTAATCAGCTGCTTGATGAAGACCTCGGCGCCACACGAAAGGGGAAAAAAGACTCTGCTGTGCCTAATATTCAGAGTGACAAGTGCACCGGGAGAGAAAACAGAGATGGAGATGAATGCTGAGATTGTGAAAGCTGAACTGAAGCAAGATGGGATGTATGGAAATGATGGGGAAGAGCACACATACAAAACCAACAGATTCTTTTCCTTATTAGTGGAACATTAGCTCATCGTGTGGTCGGGAAGCTGCGTCTACAGAAGGGTGCATGCATTGTGTCCTCGCTGGGATGTAAAACAAACATGTGCTTAGGTCCTGGAAAGTGGGAATGTTTGTGTCCCGACTGGAAGGCTGATTATTCCTCTAATTCTCAGCCTCCTTTATATTTACAAAGAGGTCCTGAAAATAAGCGTTGTCTAACCTTAGTCTTACTAGTAATGAGACGTGGGCAGGAAATACCCTTCCTCAAAAGCAAAATGTCAGTTTATGACATGTGGAAAGCACATGAAGCTCATTAAGGAGGAGAAGGAGGGATGGTTAATAAACTTAAAATATAAACATCCGAGTTTAGGAAAAATACTCGTTAATCTCCAGTGACTCCTGCAGAAAATGAAAACAAAGGGAAAAATAAGTTGGTGCTGCAACTTTCTTAAACCATAAAAACTCAGCCCTGGCATAAACTCTTCCCACCGCGCTGATTAGCAAGTACTTATCTGAGTACACTGCATGACAGCTGACATGAGCAGTGCTCAGTTTCTTGCATTAACTGCTGCAGACAAGTGAGGGGGGTGCTAACATTAAATTATCCTGCAAAATTAAAAAAGTTCTGACAAGATTAGATTTGTGATTTGGTGAGTAAATGTGTTTCTAAGTTCTTACACCGGGCTCATTACGGGAAGAGATGAAGTATAACAAAGGAACTGCACTTCGGCACTCGAGACTTTCAAATGGTTCAAAATGGTTTCCATGAATGGGCTGCGCAGTGGAGCAGTGGTTAGAGCTGTTGCCTTGCAGCAAGAACGTCCTGGGTTCGCTTCCCAGCCTGGGATCTGTCTGCATGGAGTTTGCATGTTCTCCCTGTGCATGCGTGGGTTCTCTCCGGGTACTCCGGCTTCCTCCCACAGTCCAAAAACATGACTGTTAGGTTAACTGGTCTGTCTAAATTGTCCTTAGGTGTGAGTGTGTGTGTGATTGTTTGTCCTGTGTGTCTCTGTGTTGCCCTGAGATGGACTGGCTCTCCAGGGTGTACCACGCCTGATTGCCCATTGAACGCTGGAGATAGGCACCAGCCCCCTCAAGACCCTACATGGACAACGCGGGTTCAGACAGTGGATGGATGGATTGGTTTCCATGAATTATTCCATCACTTCAGATTTTGTTGGACAGTTTTCTGGCGACGTGGTGGCTGCTGCTTCTCTCAGTCTTCTCCTTTTAAACGTATTACACAGACAATAAATGACTGAGGCAAGCACGTCATACAGTGTTAAAAAAGAAGAGAGGGTGTTCAGAAATCCCTTCATTTGACAGTTAACTTCATGTTTTCTGCATCTCTGATGCAGTATGAGGGTAAATTGGATTAGTAGGGGATTTCCAGTTTGTTTAGTTTCCCTCCTTCCTTTAATTCCTAGATACAGATTGTGCAAACACCTCTGCACAGCAGCCCTCTTGCTAATATAACCCCCTTGTGTGTTCTAAACCTCCTCACCGTGTCTCCGGGCTCCCGGGGAATCCCAACGAAAAGGTGATCCAGGAAGTTGGCGCTGCGTCCGAGGCCCAGCACAGTGTAGGGCAGCTGCAGGGAGAAATGAGCCGACTGACTCAACTGACCAGCTGCAGAGAGACGGGGTGGGTGTTAATGGAAAATAACCACTGTAGTTAAAACAATCAGTTGGTTTGATCTCTTCTCAAAAACCTGGAAAGCAGTCAGGTAGAGCTTGTGTTGAATAACAATTCACTAATGTTTACATTTATCTCATTAGATAAACAGTTTTAAAAGTTAACCTTGAGTGTTTTTTTCTCCATATATCAGCAACATTCCTTGTGCACGCACACGCACACACACACACACACGCGCGCGCGCGCACACACACACACACAGCCTTAAGCGCAGAAAACGGAATGCAGAATATCAGCAGGGGGACAGATTGAGACAGAATGTCATGCGTCTGTGACAGTGTGTGCGTCCTGTCACTGTGACCCGATTGATCATGCACCCTGGCTACTCGTACAGGGGAGGTCTCTGTTTGGGTGACTGGTTAGCGTGTGTGACTTTCACCTGGGAGTCTGGAGATCCAATCCTGATTGGACCTTTTTTTACATCCGCCACAGATCTCTCTGAAGAATTCACAACATTGACGGCTTCAGCAATGCTGTGCCACTCCGTGGATTTTCTCTTATTTGTTTTGCAAAAGTACTTCCTTTCATTTCTCCACCTCACCCACAAGTGCCTCAATTTCTGCTTCTGGGAATTAGCGCTTCCTTGATCTGCCGTGATCTACGGTCGCCATCGTCATTGGCGGGAGCGCTGCAACAGCCGGCTTATGCATATGCATGAGGTCCACAAGGCACGTTGCATTGACTATTTATGGCAGTAAGTGGGCATGGTGAGGGTGGGGTGTGACTAAAATGCAGCTGAGAAACATTCTCCTTAGTCTCCGATTTATGAAGCAAAGATTGCGTGCAGCTGTGCGTACTTCATGTTTGATAGATCACAAACCTACTTGGCGTAAGTACATTTTTTTTGCTGAGCTTGAGTACAGTTTTAGTAAGGATTCTACGCAATATTTGACAAATGAGACCCCTGAGCTTTAGGTTGAGAGTGTGTTTCACTATAACACAAGGCTTTACCACACTGGTGACCAGAGCACCCAACAGTTTCATTCCAGCTCCAGTCCATCTGCTCCACACTGGCAGTTTATTGTTGAATATTTACTCCTAGCTCAGTTTTCTAAATGCAAACAAACAAAAGATCCAACTAGCGGTGCACGTTTCTACCCTCTGCTCTGTATGAAATAAGCTTTATGGATGATAATTGCTAAAAATAAACAAAAGTTTGTTTTGCGGCTTAATTTCCCCAAAGGGACCATTGAAGTGTTGCTTCATGCATTGTTCAAGGCTGTAACTTTAACCTATTCAGAACTAGACTGAGAAGACTAAAACATACAAGCGAGCGTAATGAGGGGGATGAGAGCCGAACACAGAACCAGAGCGCCTGAGCCACGGGGCCCGCAGCGTGAGGCCTTGTGTTCTGATGCGAACAGCCATCATAAAAGATCCAAATCAGACAGAAACACCTGAGGCCTGCGCAACACCTCACCCAGCCTCCCACCTCATCCCCATTCTGTAATCTCTCCCTTCTCACTTTGCTATTCTCATCCAACCCCTCAGTGTTTAGCTTCCTTCTTTTAGCTCCTCTCCATATCTGTTTCCACTGGTGCATCACTCAGATTTGGCCTTTTGCTTCTCCTCCCTCCTCGTATCCTCTCTCGCTCCACTTCAGCTGCAGTAGCTCGCCCACGCCGCCCAGCTCTGCCAAATGCAGCTGACATAAATCAACCTCTATGTGGTAAACAAAGAGAGGGAAAAAGCGAGGGAAGGATGGAAGAAGAGAGCAAGAGCCTGAAGGCAGCCAGTGATCACAACTAATGTGGATGGACTGTGTATTGCAGACCAGGAGGAGGACAGCAGATTTTAACATTTGTCTAATTCATCTCTACTTCAGAAAAAAAAATGGTCACTTGAACTAAGGTCACGAGAGTTCACCTCATTGCAGGTCAACATGAAAGGATTTTTCTTGTTGCACGACGAAAGCTAAAATTTCCTCCTCAGAACAGAGAACGCAGGGACATCACCTGATCAATGGTGGAGCGAGTAACAAATCCCTTGCTTACGGCGCCTCCTCTATTTTCAGACTACAATCAGCATGACACCACTGATATTTATAAACATTGTTGCTCCATGTAAATCAGTAAAGTATCTCAGCTACAGCGATTTTAATGAAAGTCTGAGAGAATAATGGCCAGATGAACATCTGCCGAAGAATAACTTTTAGAGGCAACCTAATTCAAGATGGCCGCCACAGCTGATCAATATAATAAAAACAACAAGAGCCATAACTCAGTCCATCTGACAGATATCGAGTTTGTGTTGAAGCTTTTAAAAGCCACACAGAATCTGTGCGCTACAGATTGTAGATCTTTGTGTAAGGCCTGGTCCACACAGCAGGATAATCATGCTGATGAACGCCTCCTCCATCTTTCTGGCAATATCCATCAAAATGTTGTTGAAAACAAAGAAATGATGCGCAGTTGTTGAAAAATGTTGGTGGCTTTTTACCACATAACCATAAAAATCAGGTCTAATATACATGGGAGTGGGTCTAAGTCTTTGGGCGACGCCGTATTAGATGTCATGTTTCCTTCTACAGAAGCCCATGAGGACAAAATGCCTTTTTTGATTTGTAACAAATTTTTGCAAAACTTTCATCGTTCTTAAATGTTGTTGTTTTACACATTTACCTCTTCACCAGTGATTAAAGGGAGTCTGATGTGCTTATTATTTTGCTAAAGTTTGCACTCCCCAAGGCTTTTTGACCCTAATGGGCATCCATTGGTAAGGTCTTACTCCAACACACAATAGTACTTGCTTCAACAATTTAGGTATCTACTGCCCCCCATTGCCAGGAAAAATACACACTGTAACTTTAAGGATGCCCCGATTACAGTAATGGCTCTAAAGACAATCTGATCAGATAGTCCTGCTGTGTGTTGTGTGTTAGGAGCGCTCTGGTCTGCTCAGAAGCACATGAGGACCCCTCAAATCACAAATCAGGAATATTCATCATGTTGGGTTGTCATTACAACATCCTGTTTTGTTGAATGTAACGTGTACCTTGCTAGAAAGCAAAGTGATGGAAGCATCCTGCTCCTCTGCCATGTTTTACTCTAAAGTCACATTTGATCCTAAAAGGTTTCTCGTCAGACTGAGGCATGTTGTGAAATTGGTTTATGTGTGGTCAGTAGTTTTAGCCATGTGGCTGCACGCAACACACGTTAGCACCAAATCTGCTACATCAGTGATATTTTGTCACCACATGTAGGGGTTCTCTCATGGTTTGAAAATCTCCGGAAAATGTTTAAATCCTGCCACGTGAACTGGGCCTAAAACACTGGTGTTCAGTTCTGAGCCACTATCCTTCATGCTGATTCAGTGTGAGTGTGTTACGCATCCATTCAGTCAAATCAGATGTGTTAAAGCAGTCAACCCATTTCAAGATGGCTGCCGGCTTTAGCCATTATAAAAAGACTAAAGCTCAGTCACTTTGATGCATTTTCAATAACAACTTGACGTAATAATAGCTGGGAGTCAATCACAACACCTACTCCAAGCACCAACAGGTCTCAAAAGATATTATCATCTTTAGAGAGACAGAATAATATTATTTCCAAAGTTCGACCAAAATGGCTTCAACGCCATAATTTCTCAACAAAAGGTGATTGGCAGCAGGTGACATGCATTCTTTCTAGGATTGATGGCATTTCCATTTTGAATCAGTAATTTAGATTTTTTTTTCTCTATGTTTTGCTGCTGGTTTGCTGTGAAGATGTTGAATAAATATCAGAAATACACATGACCATACCAGAAAGAGGGGGGTGGAAAAAACCTTGTCCACTTCCAGAAGGAGCTGGGTACAATTTCATGGCTGCTGACCTGTTTGGGGTAGCGTGCAGTACTGGCTTCTAACGAACAACAAAGCTGAAACCTGGGGTGTCTGACATTTATGTGAGTGGGTAGGAGACGTGAAAAACTGGATTTTTCAGTTCTGGATGACCTTTAACAATAACCTGGTACATTAAACTCGCATAATACCAGATGGGAGGGACGAGATCAAACTAGAGTCCTCATTAGTGTGGCTATTTAATCCTAATTTTAATGAAGGGAATTATTTTAGTAGGTTTGTCAGTTCATCCCAACATGAAATGATTAGCTCAAAATAAACGGATTACAAAAAAATGAATGGTTTCTAGCACAGCAAGTGATCTAAAGTAAATTGGATTCCCATACTGCATATATTCATGATGCCCAGAAGAGAAATGCTAATGACTGTGTGCATCTACCACCACTACAGAAAGTTATTTCTCCAGCAAACGGTCTCTACTTCCTCTGTGCACACTGTAACATTAGAGATGAAGGACATGACATTCCCAGCTTCCCTAGCACTACTTTATGTTTTCTGCTAATTAGTCATTTACTGTATAGCCACAAATTAGCGTTGCTTTGACCAGAGTATAAGGACAGTAAGAGTTATGACAATCTGTCAGTAAATCAGTAATTTACACAGAACCACGTCATCATTCATGAAAGCTAGAATTTGTGATTTCATCACCTTAACCGAGCATCTGGAGCCAAAGCCCTCTGTAGAGATACTGATCAATGTTTACGGAGTACCTACCAGAAGGATCGCTACATCTCACAGACTGGACTTTACCATTAACCTTGGAGAAGATTTAATGTAGTGAAAAACCACTGAGGTCAGATCTTTAGTGTTTTATTTATGGTCCAAACTTCATTCAGCTGCATCACGATTACCTAAAGGGCCTGAGAGGTAACGGATTTGGTAAAAATCAAAAGAAAAGCACGATAAATTTATCAAAATTACATTGCTTAGCTGTGATAACGGCTCATAAATACCCAGATAAAAAAATGTTTGATACATACATACAGTACAGGCCAAAAGTTTGGATTCAATGACTTTCCTTTATTTTCGTGACCATTCACATTGGTAGATTCTCACTGAAGGCATCAGAACTATGAATGAACACATGTGGAGTTATGTACTTAACCAAAAAAGGTAAAATAACAGAAAACATGTTTAATATTCTATTTTCTTCTAAATAGCCACCCTTTGCTCTGATTACTACTTTACACACTTGGCATTCTCTTGATGAGCTTCAAGAGGTAGTCACCTGAAATGGTTTTCCAACAGTCTTGAAGTAGTTCCCAGAGGTGCCTAGGACTTGTTGGCCCCTTTGTAAATGGTCATGGTCATGAAAATAAAGAAAACACAATGAATGAGAAGGTGTGTCCAAACGGTCCAAACGTTTGACCCTATACTGTATAAAAATTCACATCTCACCCTTTACGGGTGGTCTCATCCTTCCAAGATCAGGTCCTCTACCAGAGGCCTGGGAGCTTGAAGGTTCTGCACAGTATCTTAGCTGTTCCTACAACTGCACGTTTCTGGACTGAGATGATGACACACACACACACACACACACACACACACACACACACACACACACACACACACACACACACACACACACACACAAACGTGCACGCACGCATGCACACGTGCACACACACACACACACATACACTATTGTTATTAAACAGAAAAAATCTAAACAGCACATTATCAGAAGTAGAATTTGACAGGTGAGAATCATGAGGTTTTTTTTTTACTTCCACCTTGACCTCAGAGTGATGACAGAGGTGTGTGAGAACGAACTTTGAAACTGTTGGTGTGACATTAAAACAGCTGCAGCACCAGCTTTGTGAGGGGATTGGACCTGGTTAGAGGTTTTGACAGACTGCTTCTCCTTGTCAGGTGGCAAGAGGTGGATAGCTAGCAGTTGGCCACTCAGCAGGGTGGAGAGTGTGTGTGTCAGCGTGTGTTTGAGGGAAGATCAAGCAGAGTTACGTTGCAAGCAGGAAGCCTGGCTTAGTGGCTGCATGGATGTGTGTTATAGTGCACTGGCTAACAAACACAGCCACGGACTGGAGCACAGCCATTTCACAACATGGGTGGGTTGGCAAGGCGTATTATTCAGAGAAGAGAGTATCGGAGTTCTGTGTTTAGTGTATTTTTGTTTGTATGCCAGTAAGTGTGGCCTGCACCCCCAAAGCAGAGCCAGCTGAGGCCTTGGCAGGAAATCCCACAATGCACCCATCACTGACAGACAATAACTAACCCTATCGAGGACAAAGCAGACTCAAAGCAGCAGCAGTAGCTGGTGTACGCTCACAACTTTGAGAAAAGGGACACTTCACAGGCCTGACAAACACTTAAACTACATGCACTTTAAATTTAACATGCAAGCCTTGGAGTACAGCCCAATCTTTGCCAGTGATGAAGAGCTAAAGAACCCTAGATAACACTAGAATAATTCAAAGGAGCTGCTCTTCTCCTTCACAGCTTCTAATTTCTATCACTGTCAATAAATTTCCAAACAAACACTTCTATTTTCAGAAATATGGTCTCAAGTGCACCAAACACCATCTCATTTATTAACAATCCCATGGTCATGGTCAGCCTTGAACACATGAGGAGATGCTTTGGTTGTGCTTTTACTGTTTGAACATCAGAACAAAATAAAATGTAAAGCCCTGGTGGACAAAAAGTCAAAAATGCTCCCAATAAACAGATTGTTTTCTCTTATTTATAACTGGTCACATTAAGCTGTGAGGCCGCTAACAATAGTTGTTCCTGATCTGTGTGTTAGTTAGCAAATTACCCCATAAACAATTGAATAGATGGTAATAAAACTCATAGAATTTAACTGTTGCATGAGTCCAGTTCTAGATGGTCCCCACAGCTAATAAACATTAAACAAACTCAGGCTGTTACACTTGGATGCGGAGCTACAAATAGGAGTCTTAGCTCAGCATCATTCCAACACTGAGTGCAAGCACTAACAAAAGGCAAAAGAAGTTAAACTGACACCAGCCACATCTTTGGTGTGTTCTTGCTGTGTTGAAATGCCATCTTTTAGTTCTTTTTAAAACACAGAAAGGTTTTATTTACCTGCAGCGATGCAGGTAAATAAAACCTTTCTGTGTTTTAAAAAGAACTAAAAGATGGAATGACACCAGCCACGTTTACATGGGCACAATTAATCGGATTGAACGCCCAATTAGATAAAACTTCTGCATGTAAACATGTCAATCAGAATATTCTGATTCGATTAGGCCCGATCGGAATGAAACTTCAATCTGATTGAGAGAGGTGGTTTTGTCCGATCATCATTCCGATTGACGTGCACGTTCAGTAGGGCTGCAAAAACGAATCAATAAAATTCAACGAAGAAATGCATTAGCAACGCTTTTCGTCATCGATTCGTTGTGTTGTGCAACTTTTTTTGGTGTTGTGCAACCTTTATGAAATGATCAATGTGAGCAGCTCATCTGCAGAGCAGACCGAGGCAGATCAGAATGAGACACACATGTATGTCGCAGGTGTAATTATTGTAAGGAAGATGCCTTTAATAGGTGCTGTGGAGGAAAACAGAGAAACCAGCAGAGACACAGAGGCAGAAAAAGTCCAAAGTTTGGTATCAAAAGCGTCACTACAAGCAGATTAGCTAATGCTAGCAGGTAGCAGGCTCACGATCAAGTGGGTTCAGAAAAAACACGATGGTTGTGAAACAGAACATCTAAACTCTACAAGAGGAAGAAAAGTCCCCATCATCATCCTGTTCATTAGCTGTCTGCAGCGCTACGGAGCACAATCGGCGCCACTGCAGTCAGGTTGCTGCTTCGAGTCTGCTCTGGCCAACGCCACTGAAGGAATACAGCAAGCCACTGTAGCATTTAATTCACAAACGCGTCAATCTGAACATAATTTTAACTGGATTACAGGTTAACCTGTACATAAAAGATTTGTCACCATAATATTTTAAGCAACAGAAATGAAATGTTTTTAGCATTTCCAGTAGCTTACTACTGAACATGTTAATGAAAAACAAACTTTTACTGATCATAGTTTAATTATGGATATATTTAGGTGATAGCATGCTGTTTTGCATGCTATTGAACTGTTTTCTAATCATGTTCTGTTGTTAAAGTAAAGGAAGGAGAGAAAAATGTTTCCCTAGCATTTTTAAATGTTCCCGTTTAATCCGATTAATTGATTAATCGAGTCGAGACCCCATCCGATTAATCAATGATCCAAATAATCGTTTGTTGCAGCCCTAATGTACAAAGCCATTCGGATTGTTGGAGTAAAATAATGCCCACTGCGCATGTGTGCAACAGCCATCAAGTGTCCCCGCCGTCATTTGGACTACCTGACTTAAAAAATGATGGCCTAATTACTGAGCGTATGTTTTTAAATATGATGGCAAGCCGTCCCTGTTTCTGTAAAATCTAATCCAGAACTAGCATTTTGTGGAAGTAAAATAAAAATCGGATTATTGCACAAATCATTCGACAAACGTGTTCAAGTCTGTACTGGAAACAAACCGATTCGTTGCAGGTTTGCAGCACGGATCCCTGTTTCTGTGAACGCAGCAGCTGTTTCTGCAGCAGGTGGATGGAGACGTGCTCGTAAAGAAGACAGGGTAACATCGGTCAAACACACCTGGTTTGGGTTTAAGGAGGCTGATGTTGAGTAGAAAAGCATCCTCAGTTAAATGTTCTGGGCAACTATCTGTGTAAAAACACGTTAACGCAGACGAGATGAGGTTCGTTTATGAACACACGATGAACATGGGCTTCCAAACTCTCTGAACATCTCCTGTTATTTAGTTTAACCAAATTTTCTCAACAGTTTCAGCTGATTGTCACATTTTATTAATAAGAAGCCTTAACAGAGCTCAGTAATAAACCATGAGTTTGAACCCCCCCCCCTCCACAGAATGCCATACAGAACGCCATACAGTGGTGTGATAAGGAGAGTGAGCTGAAAACTCCCCAGGACGTTGGAACAGACATTTACACCTCACGGCCATCAGAGTGAAACGGGGAGAGAAATATGTGAGAGAAAAAAACAGACTGAGAAAGGACATGGATGCCTCTGAGGGAGCTGCAACATGTTGATGTGTGTGAGAGTGTGTGTCTATCTGTTGAGGTCTTATGCCACATGTCCTCGTGTTCTGTTTAGATGTTTTACCTCCTCTGGCAAAAGCTGCAGCACAATAATGTCAGTCTGAACTGTGCTGTGTTATTCGAGGACGAGAGATAGAGATGTGACCAATCCAAAAATAACATGATGTATAAAATAAAGAAGCAAATGTTCCTAAAGACAATCGTACCATTTTATAATCTCAGTAAACGTATTCAGGGAGCTGCTATAGTCACACACACACACACACACACACACACACACACACACACACACACACACACACACACACACACACATGTACGATCACACACACACACACGCACACACACTTTCACATGCACATGCCCCCCCCCCCCCCCCCAACTCTCCAGGGATTCAAAACTGGAATAAAAAAAACGCAGACATTCCTTGTGCCTGTCGCTATAGAAACCATTTGCTCCCCTGATGGCAATAAAAGGAGCAAATTGCTGTGATATAGGGAGGAGCCATGAGGGACAGGAGCACATGTGAACACACGCAGAGTACCTCGCCACAAGACCTCCCTTCAGTGCTTGCTTCAACATCTGGAGATAAATTGTGGAGTGAAATCTGTATCTATGTGTGTGTTCCTTTGTGTATCTGTGTGTGTGTTTCTGTATCCATGTGTGTGTTCCTTTGTGTATCTGTGTGTGTGTTTCTGTATCCATGTGTGTGTTCCTTTGTATATCTGTGTTGTGTGTGTGTGTGTGTGTGTGTGCATGTGTTTCTGTATCCATGTGTGTGTTCCTTTGTGTATCTGTGTGGGTGTTTCTGTATCCATGTGTGTGTTCCTTTGTATATCTGTGTTGTGTGTGTGTGTGTGTGTGTGCATGTGTTTCTGTATCCATGTGTGTGTTCCTTTGTGTATCTGTGTGGGTGTTTCTGTATCCATGTGTGTGTTCCTTTGTGTATCTGTGTGGGTGTTTCTGTATCCATGTGTGTGTTCCTTTGTATATCTGTGTTGTGTGTGTGTGTGTGTGTGTGCATGTGTTTCTGTATCCATGTGTGTGTTCCTTTGTGTATCTGTGTGGGTGTTTCTGTATCCATGTGTGTGTTCCTTTGTATATCTGTGTGTGTGTGTGTGTGTGTGTGTGTGTGTGCATGTGTTTCTGTATCCATGTGTGTGTTCCTTTGTGTATCTGTGTGTATGTGTTTCTGTATCCATGTGTGTGTTCCTTTGTATATCTGTGTGTGTGTGTGTGTGCATGTGTTTCTGTATCCATGTGTGTGTTCCTTTGTGTATCTGTGTGTGTGTATGTGTTTCTGTATCCATGTGTGTGTTCCTTTGTGAATCTGTGTGTGTGTTTCTGTCAGAGGTGGAAAGAGTACTAAAATTTCCTACTTAAGAACGAGTACCAGTACTTTGATAATTTTTTACTCAAGTACAAGTAAACGTACTTGCCTAAATTTTTACTCAAGTAAAAAGTATCGTAAATAAAATGTACTCAAAGTAACAGTTACTTAGTTACATTTTTGTAAGCGTAAAGATGGTTACATCAGTGCAAAACCACAACACCAGTTCACAACACGCTCGTGTGTGCACGCACACACACGGACACACACACACAGTTTGATGGAAGGATTTCTATCCAATCAGTGAGAACAGGACGTGCACGTTGATTGGACGAGGTTTTTCTAGGATTGTACGTTTCAACTGTGATTAAAATTATTCTTTATTTTGAAAAAAGAAAAAAAGTTAATTTTTAGATGCCATCAGCATGTGAGGTATCTCAATGTTCTCATGACAAAACTCTAACATGAGACTGTGCTCTAACCTGTCACTTAACAAGCTAAATGAAAGTCAAACATTTCAGATGGACCGTATGACAGCTGCTAACGATGGCCCTGCCCTACTTTACCTCTACATTACAGTTCCTTTATCCATGTCCATCCTAGAGCTTCTCTCTGACCTTCATGCTTATTTAGAGCAGCTGATTTTTAAAGTTAGCAGAGTTTATCCTTGGTAGTGGGTTCACTCACTCATTTAAAGATATCGGCCAGAGGCAAAATTCATTTGAACAGCATGTGTGAATGTGTATTAAAACCTTAGATGAAAAAGATTTTTTGGACTTTGACGTCTGGAATCGTAAGAAAATCTGATGTTTGTGACCGGCGGGAAAAACAGAAACTAACTTCCAGTCTAAGCCCTGGGCAGCTGGCGTTTCACATGGAGCTCTGCTGAAACAGCTGTAGTACACAACGCCTGACTCCAGTGTTTCTGCGTTAGCGTTATAGCAGAGAACAATGTGTCATCAATCAGATGTAGCTTCTGAAGCCTCTACTAGTCGGTCAGATTTGTTTTTTCTCTGGGAAACGGCGACGAGAACAGATATTAGATCATCGGAGAAGTTCAACCGAACTCAGACCCCGCCAGCTGGATATCACTACCAGAGGTGCAGACATGTTTTAGACCGTTTGACTCAGAAGACCTGCGACCCGATTTGGACATAGAGGAGGATTCTGCTCATCTTCAGAACCAAAATTGATACAGTTTGTTTACTTTTCTTAAATATTTCATTTCTGTGCTCCACTGGGAGCTCTAAGCTGACGAGTTCTCAGCTGGTCTTAGCTCCATCATGTGTCCCAATATAGTTCAGTAATCTACAGTTTTACTGCTGTGTGTATTTATTGATATAACTCTGGAAAATATTTAACCAACAATTTACCAGAATAAATCTTCCTGATGCTGGAGTAGCTCCTTAGCTCAATTTGTTGTTTGCACTAATCCAGGATGTCACGGAGGTTCTAATGTTGAAATATAGAGATCATTTTTTAGATTATATCTGTGTGTGTGTGTGTGTGTGTGTGTGTGTGTGTGTCGTAGCTTTCCCAAAGGACTTGTTCTTTCCTTACCAAAGCTAACACGGTTAGCAGTGTTGCTGCAGTCATGCTAACGGGACTCATCTAGAGTCCAGAAGTAGTGCGGTTCTAGATGGATTTATAGATGTAGTTTATTATTTTAGATCAGACCTGTTATTTAAAAATGCATGTAGGACACAGACGCATGGCTCAGACCTTTTGCTGCAGCTGTAAACACAATTTGGAGCATGAAAGTAAACAAATAACAGTGATTCACAATACTAGCATCAGCAGCTAGCTTGTTTTACGTGCTGGAGTGACGTGTGCGAAACACAGTTCTTCAGTGTCTGGAGGAGAGGATTTGGATTTTCTGTAATGATTTATGACAAAAGTCCTTAACAAAATAAAAAACTGGACCCAGTACATGTTTATATAGATTTTAAAGTGTAGTTATTTAGCATTTCTACAATTTTAATGCCGAGCCAGTACCTTTAACCCTTCACCACTGAAATCAGTTTGTTCATTCCAATCCTCCTAAATAATCCTCCAATCGTCCAGCTGGAATCCTTAAGGGTCCCGTAACGTCCATCCTGTCAGAACAGGCCTTGGGAGCCCAGGTGTTACTAGAACTAACGGTGTCTCCTCACCAGCGTGAGCCTCCAAACTGTGAAGGTTGGACTCCAAACATGAACTTTAAATTCATGCATTTATCTCCTCTTGTAACACTTTAACATGTTTAAAAGGCTTGTATCATGATATGTTCCACCTCCCAGACCAAAGATAAGATAAAACATTATCATAGACACTGCACAGACGTCATTATTTATTAAATATAAGTTATTTTCCTGAGCCAATACTCCAGCCAAGATATAGGATGCATGGATTTGATGAAACCACGCTGTCTTATGCAGTCACACACACACACACACACACACACACACACACACACACACACACACACACACACACACACACACACACACACACACACACACACACACACACACACACACACACACACACACACACACACACACACACACACACGTCATGACTAATTTAACTACATTGAACTGCTTTAGTAATAATTTAATCTCTTATTCTGGAGTAAAATAAAGAAACAAGCTAAATCATCACATATCTGTGGCATCAAGAAGCATCTTCTGAGTTCAAACACAGGGATGGAGCACAATGTTTACACCTGAACAGTGTCAGGATGTTTTAACTCACAGAGGCCTGCAGGTCTTCTGTTTTATGAGCACAGCGCTGATAATCCGCTTGTTATGAGCGTAAACATTATTTTGCCGCTTCCGTGCGGAGCGGCAGGGAAACACATTTCAAACACGGAACCGAGTCTGGTTACTGAACCAAGCAGAATTCTGATGATGTCACAACGGTGCACAAAGGTGCGGGTTCCAACCCACAGGAGAGGAGGGAGAGAGGAGGTGAACAGCGAATGGATCACAGGGACCGAACTGATGTTTTTGAGCAAAACTGCGGTAAAAATGGCTGTTTGTTCTCTTTATCAAAAGTGTTTCTGTATCCATGTGTGTTCCTTTGTGTATCTGTGTGTGTGTTTCTGTATCTATGTGTGTGTGTTATTTGTGTATCTGTGTGTCCGTGGCAATATGCCTAAGACACACTAAAGAACTGAGAAGAGCTGTATCTTTCTTTCCTGCTTTACTTGGCCTCTTAGACATTACAGCACTGAAGCATACAAACACCTGCAACTGCACAATGGTCACAATTACACTGTGTGTGCGTGCGCCGTGAGTGTGTAAGAACAGCCTTGCAGATAGCTGTCATCACCCAAGATTGCTCTTTCTAAAAGTGAAAAATAAATCACAGGTTTGCTTGGATTGCAGCCCATTTGAATCCCAATAGCTGCACACATGGTGCTATAGACTAAATATCTGGAAAAGAAAGAAAGAGAAAAAAAAGGAGACAAAGTAATATGCATGCTTATTTTTAGAAACCTTCATAAAAAGTACCAGTGAAATGAAGTTAACAAGCTAACAATCATATCAATGCATCAAGTGAAATAATGACCAAATCTTGCAACAGTGGCTGCAGAAGAAATTTGACATTTAATTATTAAATAATTTTTGGTTATATTAATACATCAGTTCTACCACATATTGCATTAAAACACATTTATCTACGTAAAAGAGCAATCTAAATAAATGTGTAATATTTGTTTAGTGTACTTACTGATCAAGCTGACTGAACGGAAATGTTGATTTGTTCAGAAAAACTTCAATCTTTTTACGTAGATATTAATACCATAAATGTTATAATACCAAAGTCATTGCTTTTCAAAAATGTGTCATTTACAACAGTACAATCTTCCAGGTTTAAACTATAAGACCCTTTTTACAAGTCTGCATTTTGTTTTTCTTCCAGGAACTAATAATAAATCCCACCTGTGCGTTCCCAGGTACCCATTCAAAGAAATCAAATACAGAAACAGCCTCAGTTAACCATTTTTGGTCACATCACGTCCTCAGCTCATGAGGGAACATCCGGCATTCCTCTAGGGAAAAAAAAAACATCGGTGACAGCATGGTCGGGACACTGGTTGCTGATGTTGAAGAGAAAATGCTATGTGATGGTTGTGAGATACCCGATTGGTCTGATGTTTCATGTTGGATGGCCCTGGAGGCAAAAAGTCCTACAGTCGTTAATAACTGAACATGGACTGGGATCAGTGTAACGGAATAAATGACTGTTTTCCACCAAAAGTCATTTTTCCCCTCTCCTCTGACACAGAACTAATCTGCATGAGATATGGCCTCAAGGTCTCATGCATTTGCTTCTAAACTGCTTCTTTCCAGCCCAAGAGAAGAATGAAGAAAAGGACTCTCTCCTTTTAATAAATCAAAGAACTCTATTTTTAATAAGCTAATCAAACAAAGAGTTAGTCAATAATAAGACGTGACCAATCTGTGAAATCAAAACATTAATTACTTTATTATAATCCTATAGAATATAGTAAGTAATACGACTTTAAATGTTTCTACTAGGACTGATCACACGTAGCGTTAAAAGACATGACACATTGCTTTTACTGATCCAATCAGAAACTGCCAGATCTGACGGAGGTGGGGTTTTGGTGGTGCTTGGTAAATCTGTCACCTTTTCATTCGACCATAAACCAAAACATCCAAAGTATAAAACTATGCCCACGTCATCTTTAACGCCAGTTCAAAGCGTTCTAGAGAAGTTGTCGGAGAGGCCAATCCGTAACTTTCCTCTTCAGCCAAAAGAACCAACGACAAGCTGGATAAAATCTGTTGTTGTTCCAACTGCTGCAACGGTTCCTTTCAGAATAAAAGCTGAACCATCACGACCCAGTTTTGGGTCTCGCTAGATGCCAACAAAACTGTCGTAACCCGGAAGTATCTCAAGACTGGTGGTCGGCTGCCGCGGCTGCTTCTACAGGCTTCGGCTCCATAAAGGTCAAGCTGGACCTTTACATCTCCTGATCTAGACGGGGACTTCCGCTAAGGGTATGTAGACCGACAGAATGGCGTCGAATGTGTTTATGGATCTCATAACCAAAGCTTAGCGCGAAGACATCACCTTCACTTCCCACCAGAACTAATCGTTTCTTCAGATTTGCTGGTTCTGAGCAACATTCCACACTACACCATTCTCCGTCTCATTCACCTTAGTTACACCATACATTTAGTGTTAAAGTTAGTCTAGTTTAATTTGTTTACTAATAAATCTTTAAACTTTTAAAACATGACTCTCTCTTCTGTTGTCTCTGAATTAATACGAGGTTGTTATCTAATCCCTGCAATAAAAAGTTCCAATCTTCTGATTAAACAGTACCCACAGATCCATAAGGTTGATTTCATATTTGCTATGGAATCTTATGTCTTATGGCTTATTAAATAACATGTAAATTAACTCATTACATCAGATGTATGAGTTTGTTGCTCCACAAAGACTCCCAAATCACGACATGTAATAGCTCCCGAAGGATCTCCATCAGGAAGCGGCAATCAGATCAGTGAACTCACGGTGGACACATTCCCTTCATAATGCACCTTCTGCCAAGTCCTCCAATAATACAAGATCTGCTATGATGTCAAACTCCTGTTGGTCACAGGTGTCGATAAGGTTATAACAAGTTGTTTCTCCACAGACACAAGCACTTATAGGGTAAATTATTTTGTGGGTGAGGAATTGTTTGGATGACAGAGACTTTTGGTATTATGGTTCCCCCTTTATACGACTAGATGCTGTTCGTACGCTTGGTCAGAGCTATTCTTATACTCAGGAACACTTCTACGCTATACAAGATGGTAAATACCACACAATGCATAAAATAGTTCCTCTGCATGAAATATGCACAGATCTGTGTGTAGGTACAGTTGATAAATGAGGACCCATTTCTTTATTTCTTTATTCAGCCCTCTTACCAAGGAGGTCTGCTTTGGGCTGAACTGGTCCAACACAACCACTAACAACTGATTGGCCGGCTCAAATTCAACACCACTAGTAGACTGGCGGATAGAATTAACCGGCGTGTGTGCAATTATTTACCGAGAAGTAAACATCTCCCCTGGCTGAAGCAGCTCGCTGTCTCAGTCACTCACTGATGTGAGGAGTGCAGTTTCTCTCTCACACACACACACACACACACACACACACACACACACACACACACACACACACACACACACACACACACACACACACACACACACACACACACACACACACACACACACACACACACACACACACACACACACACACACACACACACACACACACACCTCAGTGAAGCAGAGGCTTGAGCTGTGCAGGAAAGAGACAGCAGTCTGGATGCAATATCAGATAGAGTCATAATGGTAGGCGTGAATTTGACCTGGCCAATCAGTTGTCAGTGGATGTGTTTCTTCTTCTTCCTTCTTCTTCTTCCTCTTCTTCCTTCCTTCTTTCTTCTTCTTCTGTCAGTGGATGTGTTTCTTCTTTCTTCTTCTTCTTCACTATTCCAAGTAGAATAGGCCTATAGGAAACCACTCATCACATAATGAACGTAGAGGTTCTGAAACAATTAAAAGAGTACTACATGCTAAACCCACCCAAAAGTAAGATGACACTGTTGATATGACTCCAGTAGGGCTGAATGGATGTCTGCTGGCTACAATGTGGGGAATGAAAGTAAAAATGGGCAGTAAGTTTAGTTTTTGAAAACAAAACAACTGAGATGGCAAACTGGAGCGGTGTAGAGATCCAGGAGATTCTTGCTGTTAGAACTGAAGCACAGATCACCAGACCAGGAAGTGTGGAGGACAGCCACCCTTTGGAGCAGCTCATGAAAAACACTTAAGCAGTGCAGCTTCAATCGCAATAAAAAGAAAGTCATGTCCAAGGATTTCTGTGAGAGCGCAGAGACCGCTCCCACACCTGCTTTATACCACTATGGTGTAATCTTATAAAAAGCACATATTCGCACCACATTACCACCACTTATGAACGCAAAAAGGCTGCCTGATGGCATCTCAGCTTTGCGGCAAATTGGCGGCATTGTTGTACGAAAGAGGGTAAGAACAGTTTCCTGTTAGCTAATGTTGACTGGCTGAGACCTTAAATAGGGCTGAAGCTGTAGAAGGACACCCAAATATTACACACTGAGAGTTTCATTGAAATGTGTTTAGAGATTCATGATGAGTGTTGCTCACATCGTGGACAAACACATGCAGACAGGCCATGAATGGACAGCAGCTACTTAGCAACTTGACGAATGACTTATAGATAGATGAACATGTCCCTAGTGTGTAATACAGCACACCACTTCTTCCAATGACCCTCACTGACTCCTAGAGGCTGGAAGATTAACATGGAGATGAATAACAGGCAAATCAAAAGTTAAACCTTCTTTTAAAAATGTCCTGTATCTAAAACGGTCCGCTGGACACATTAAAAGGTGAGAAGTTAAAGGGAAATGTGGCAGAGCAACGAAGTGAAAAACTTGCTAAGCCTGGTCGATAGTCATTCACCACGTCTCTGTGGACGGTTGCCTCTCTTGTTTTTTCTCCATCCACCCTGTTATTTTTCTCTTTTGTTCCTCTGCTTTGTTCTGATCTCTCTGCACTTTCCTCCTCCTTCACACTCCTCTTTTATCCCACCCTCATTTTCACTCTTAGGCTTTTCTCCCTACAACTCAACTTTATACTCTGGGCTCTGTCCTTTCCATCCTCTCATTTTCTCGTCTTTCAGCCCATTCCATTTCTCTCATCCACCTACTCTCCCATCTTTCCTTGCAATTGGGAATTCACCCCGCATGTTTCAAGATAATCTCTCATACAGTGGGGAATGAAAACGGTCAGAGAAAAGGATAACGCTCATGGTTAACCCAATGGCTCCCATAAGAATGAGGGTATACTGTGACCATAGATCAGTGTGACAAAAAAGCTGTTTTTAGACTGTAGCAGGATACAGAAAAATAATATATATAAAGAAAAAACGTAAATGGTCTCTAATGAATACAAAGGTCAGAACAAGTATGTATCCCTCTCACAAGGATCATCTATGTTGTTTTTAATATAAATCCAACACAAGATTGGAGAGTTGGTGGATGAGATGCTGCAGATGCTTTTTAAAGGTTATATATGTATAATAAGTATGCTCAGTGTGTGTGTGTGTGTGTGTGTGTGTGTGTGTGTGTGTGTGTGGGCCATTGCTAATCCCTAGGACTCATTAGACTAATTGGACAGTCTGCAGAGAGCTCAACATTGATCTTAGCTGTTATAATTTTTCTTTTTAAACTTCCTCTCTTCTCTTACTCTATCCCTACCCTCTCCTTAAAAATCCCCGTTTCCTTCCTGCTCACAATCAACTTCCAGGAGTAGTGTTCATTAACACCTGCTAGTATATTAGTCTTCAGCTTTATCGTGTAAATAAGTGGTTTTATGACTACGAATTGGAGCAAGATCAATAAAAATGACAAACAGGAGTTCATCAGTGCAGTCCTACCCCCCCCCCCCCCCCCACACACACACACCACCACCACCACCCCACCCCCAGCTTCTCCTGAACCTAACCATGTGGCTGTTTGACCAAAGCAAAATGAACAATGATATTAAAAGATAAAAAACAGAAACACATCTAAAAATTAAGAGTAGAACAAAACACAAACCTGAAAAATGTCTTTAAATGGATCTTGGGTAAAATCAACATTTTTGACAACCAGGTGTGAGTGGAGAACCTGAGAGGATCACTCAGCAGGTTCTTTTCCTGCTCAGCATAATTTAGTCTCCATGGCACAACAGGGAGAGCATTAAAAAGGTTCTTAATGAACAACATCGACTATTCATCTCCACAGTCCCACCTGCCTGTCTCCCACCCCCCCTCTCTGTGTCTCAGCAGGATTTTGTTGATAATGAGGTGTGGTGTTGTCAGAAGCACAGCCCGTACTCATCCATCCTACCTGCTTAGTAAGGGGCATGGTGCAACACACACACATCCACCTGCACAAACACACACACACAAAGTCAGCAGGACACAAATGTCAAGGTTTATTCTCACCCACGGACACACACAGGCTTAAGAACATGCTCAGGTTTGAGGGGAAAACATGACATGAATACAGTTACAGTACTCAGGTGTCTGAAGCCCCTAAAAACACAAAAATCTTTACAAACACAATTTGTTTAAGGCTGGTTTGAAAGTTTCTCAATTGGGCTTCTGAAGGCATTCAGAAAAAAGACAACTGGACACTTTCAGCTGCAAGCAGGAAAATGCAGATGAGCTTTTAACCTGCAGTCAATCGTACCACCACTTTGTACTCACTGGTTGTCATTTTGTAAAAGCTGATCATCATTTTGTACTTGTGGGCTTGATGCTTTGAACCAATAGGGAATGGACCTATTACCACTAAGCACCTATGCACGTATATAATTATGCACTTATCAACATGACCCTCCACTAGATCAGCCTGTGCTTTATTTTAGTAAAAGCATTATTACATACATAACCATAAAGTGTGAATCTTTGTTACAAAAATTCATAATGTAGGTTTTCTTGAGATCACCTCCACAATGATCAGCTCCAGGACAATAAATCATCTACATGAGGGAGAGTGTAATGATTCAGTCAGTGTGTAAATTACACATGTGCACGGCACCGACTGTGTGCAGCTGCGTTAAAGCAGATACTGTTTATATGGCTTAAAGAGAACACACACCCCATTTAGCTTGTTTCTGGCAACATCTAATTTGCCATATTATTTTATATGCTTAAAGGTGCAATATGTAAGAATAGAACAAGGATGACATCCTGAGGTCAAATTTGGGTATTGCAGTGAATTTTTACAAACAAAAAGGCACTCTCTCACTCCTGTGACAAACAAAGATGAGTCATGCACAGTAAGTTGATAAGTAGATAAATACTTTATCAATTCTGGTGCTAGCACTCTTGGGTGTTTTACAGTAGCGTGCACTTACTACACTTATTACGGTAATACGCTTCCGGCATAGAGGAAGTGTGGCTGTTACTTGTTAGCTTGCTGTTACAGTTCTGAACAACTCATTAAAGGAAATAAAACGCCACATTTGATTATTTACTTAACACAAACATTTCACTGTAAAATTAGTCAACTGTAAAAATTCAATCAATCAATGAAGTTAATTTTTATAGCACTGTCCACAACCATGGAAGGCGACCAAAGTGCTTTACAGGACATAACAATAAAATATATTACATAAAACCTGCGCAAGTAAAAACTCATAAAACATAACATACAAGTAAATACAACATATAGAGTGACATAATTTAGCTAAAAAGAAAGCTAAAACAGAGATTAAGAGAGAGAGATTAGGAGAGCCAACAGAGGATAGCTACTGATAAAAAGCCTGTTGGAAAAGGTAGGTTTTAAGATTGCGCTTCAACAAAGACAACTCAGAGGTCAAACGCAGGTCATCAGGGAGTTTGTTCCAGACTGCTGGAGCTGCGACTGAAACAGAGCGGTCACCCCAGTGCTTGTATCTAGATCGAGGGAATATTGAGTTGTTGGCGATTGAAAAAGTAGCTTGAAATATTTATAGAGCCAATAATTTGTTTCTAATTCACTGTTAGCATTGTTAGCTCAATGCCAGGCTCTAGCCTTCTTCACCTGACATTAGAGTGAATCTAAAAGATGCTGTGCTTTCTTATGGGTACAAGAAATAACTTCTGGGTCGCTCCTTTTTACTGGCTTTCTTTTTGTTCTTTCTTTAAACAACTCTGGACTTTTTGTATGTCTGTGTCAGATTACAAATGCCAGCACTACAATTGGTTAAGCAATTTTTTAAATATACTCTAGAAATTAATTAGGACATAGACAATATCATCAGTCGTCCGGTTTACTAATTTTTAAATTCTCTTGACGCCTTGACTTTGACCCCTTGAGGTCCCCAGTTTCTTTTCATGTATGTGTGATTGAATGAATAATTTTGCATCTAAATATGGGGCAGCAGCAGCTCAGGAGGTATTTGTTGTACATTCGATCCCGGCTCCGACCAGAGAATGCTGCTGTTATGTCCTTAGGCAAGACACTTAACCCACCCTGCTTGGTGGTCGGAGGGACCGGTGGCGCCAGTGTTGGGCAACCTCGCCTCTGTCAGTGCGGCCTGGGGCAGCTGTGGCTACATCTTAGTGATGTGTCGTTTGCGAAGGAAACTGCTTTGAGCCGGCTCTTTGAACTAACTCACTCTCTCTCTCTCTCTCTCTCTCTCTCTCTCTCTCTCTCTCTCTCTCTCTCTCTCTCTCTCTCTCTCTCTCTCTCTCTCTCTCTCTCTCTCTCTCTCTCTCTCTCTCTCTCTCTCTCTCTCTCTCTCTCTCTCTCTCTATATATATATATATATATATATGATATGTACATAGTATGTAAAGGTAGGGTCACACACGGAGTAAAAACCCATACTGATATTTTATGGTATTACATGTAATGCCAATATCAGCCAATAGTATGGTTAGACTGATAATATCGGACATTCCTACTTTACAACCATTTGTGCTGCCATTTGGGTCTCTACTGTCTCTATAAACACTCCAAGCATAAAAAACTGCAAAAACTGTTTTCTGGAATTTCAGGAATCATTTGCTTCTATAAGGCGTTTGAAAAAGTTCCTTGTTGTGACATCACAATAAGGGACATTAGCTCAGATTTCACCCTCACCTGTCAATGCTGTAGAGCACTCTAAGCTCTTCACCTCACAGCAGCCAATTAGGGTTTGAGTGGGCGTGGCCAACAACTGCCTGTTTTCTTAAAGTGACAGAACCCTAAAATGTCTGATACTGTCCAGAGAGAAATCAATTTATGTGAGAGGGACTTTGGTCAAAGAATGTCATCAACTTATTTTATATCATAGAACTACTTGAACTTGTTTAAAATAGGACGTATGTTCTCTCTAACTTAAACCCTTTAACAAACAAAACAGAAGAACACAGTGGATTGAATCCATATTTGAGGGTACTGTTACAACAAGAATGAGAAAAGCAGAACTTCTAGCTAATAGCTGATAGAGAGAGTTTCATCTCTCGGAAACATGGCGCTGTTGTCTTTCATAGCTCCTTTTGTTATTGGGTACAGGTAAAGGATGGCTGTGTCAGACGCAGCTGTTCAGCAGACCATCTCTTCTCCAAAAGGTCAAGAGTGCATTAAAGTGAGTGACTCCTCAACTTCCCAAGCTACCTTTTCTCCATCGCCCGCTCCCCTCCACATCCTAAAACAGTCTGTTCTGTGGACACCTTCACAGACAGCATTAATGCTTGATGTAATTTTACCAAAATGTGCTTCAAACAACAAAATAGGTCCAAAGGAAGTGCCGTTGGTGTGTTGACAATACAATGATATGCCTCTTTTTAAAAAATGTGCAGGAACACTGGTATAACACACAGCAACGCAGGGTTGGCGTTGACCTTTACAACAAGTACAAGGATGACTTGATCACTTAAACATGGCTTCCTCCCAAACATGAACCGTAACACTGGATATGTTAGAAAAGAGCTTCCAAGGTACAATATTTTGTCAGATTAACACGATTCACTGGTCTTTGTCTAAACTACGCCTTTATTCCCTGACTTAACTTAATCTTGTACTGTTAGCTCTCTCTCACTTTTCTGCTAATGGTAATCCACAGCCTGTGCTCTTGATTCCACATTTCTTTTCCTCAGCGTTTTGCTATCTCGCCTTTCTCACTTCCTTTAGGAAGGTGAAGAGTAAGTGAAAAACGCTAAACCCCAATAAAGAGACCTAGACATTATATACGTGTGTGTGTGTGTGTGTGTGTATGCGAGTTAGTGTGTTTGAGAGTTCTATCATTGCTCATTTCTGGCATCCTAGCTAGCTGTTCCCTGAGCTACAAGCTACAGAATAAATACACTTTAAATTACCACTCTCTCTCTCTCTCTCTCTCTTTCTCTCTCTCTCTCACACACACACACACAAGCACGCACGCACACGCACGCGCGCACGCACACACACACACACACACACACACACACACACACACACACACACACACACACACACACACACACACACACAGGTAGCATTCTCCTGCTGTTAAATAGGGGTCTGGGGAGTTGTTCCAGCACAGCCCCTGGCTACTCTCCTTCTCCTGTTTTATCTTTGTCCTCCTTTTAGATAACAAGAAAATGAGTTAGAAGAGAGATTGACGGGATGAAGTAAAGTCAGGATATTCTAAATCAGTGTGTTTCTCCTCATTGAACATACTGAACAAAGCACAGTGGGAAATCCAGAGACCTTTGATTTGATCTGCCTGAGCAAAATGTCACGAAAAAATTCTTCTTACATGGACTAAATTCACCGAGTGGATCAAAGTGAAGCTAAGATTCATGATTTATTATCTACATTTGATCTTTGTGGCATTATTTCTAGGGAGTAATGAACCGTAGATTTTCACCTCTTCAGAAGGATTTTGTCTGGTTGTGAAAGTGAAATAGCATTAAGCAGCTTGTTGTAAGGACACGTATTTAGTCTGTCTGGTCTTTAGTTGAAGAGTTTCTTCTATTCCTGTTTTTTATCTATAGAATAATGCTTATTGGCCTCAGTTAAGTTCCCATTAAGCCAACATCTTAATCGATACTTTTATGAAAAGTTGTTTAGGTAAAAATGAACACATTTACAGTATGTGTATAAGTACTCCACTGATATTAGGACTCGCCAGTGAACATTACATTTACTAACAACAACAACTATTTGTATAGAAATTATAGATCTTACCCTCTTCTTAGGGTCTCTAATGACCTTCTGACTCACAGTGATGCAGGGGACTGTTCTGTTCTGGTCTTGCTGGACCTGACTGCAGCCTTTGACTCTGTTGACCATCACCTGCTACTGGAGAGGCTGAGAGACTGGGTGGGCCTATCAGGAACTGCTCTGGAGTGGTTCTCCTCTTTTCTTTCTGAGGGTTCCTTTTCTGTGGCCATCTAAAAGTTTAGGTCCTCCACCACCTCCCTTACCCATGGTGTCCCACAAGGTTCTGTGCTGGGGCCTCTGCTCTTCCTCCTCTATCTTCTCCCTCTTCAGCACATCCCGAGCTCCTTCAAAGAATTCTCCTACCATTTTTATGCAGACGACATCCAACTGTACATCTCCTTTAAGCTCCATGAGATGTCTAAGCTGCAGCTGTTACACACCTGCATAGACTATTAAAACCTGGATGCCTGGGAGCTTTCTACAGCTGAATGAAGATAAGACTGAGATCCTCATCTGTGCCCCAGACAAGCTGGTTCCCAAAGTCAGAGACTCTCTTGGTCAGCTTGCTTCTCACACCAAACCGTCCGTCAGGAATCTTGGCGTGACCTTTGACCCAGCTCTCACCCTGGATTCTCATGTCAGTTCTCTTGTTCGCTCTTCCTTCTTCCATCTCAGGAACGTTGCTAAGCTGAGTCCCATTCTGTCCCGCTCTGAACTTGAGACAGTTATCCACACCTTCATCTCCTCACGCTTAGACTACTGTAACTCTCTTTTCACGTGTCTGAGCAGAACCTCCCTGAACCGTCTACAGGTGGTTCAGAATGCCTGTGCTCGGCTTCTGACCAAGTCCTCCAAACACACCCACATCACCCCGCTTCTCCTCCAGCTTCACTGGCTGCCAGTCAACTTCAGGGTTCATTTCAAGATCCTGGTTCTGGTCTATAGGGCCTTACATGGACAAGCACCATCTTACATTGGTGATCTTCTTAGTCCCTACACCCCCAGCAGGTCCCTGAGGTCCAGTGATCAAAGCCTACTGGTTGTGCAGCACCAGGCTAAAGACCAAAGGGGACAGATCATTTGCTGCTGTGGCCCCCAGACTCTGGAACTCTCTCCCCCTGAGCCTGAGATCAGTGGACTCAGTGGTCTCCTTTAAAAAGCAGCTGAAGACTCACTTGTTCAGGCTTTTGTATGACCTTCTTCACCACTCTCTCTTTATTCTGCTGTCCCCACCTATTCCACCTTCCTCAAGATCCACTGATTTCCCTCTTTCGTGTTCACTCTCTCTCTTTCTTAACATTTTTTCCACAATTGTCTATTTTTTGCTCATTTAAAATATATTTTTAACTATTTTCTAAATTTTTTTTTACATTTTTTGTTTTTGTGAAGCGCTTCGTGATTTTTATCTTGAGAGGCGCTATAGAAACAATATTTAGGCCCGAGCAGTGAAGCTGCGAAGGCCTATTGTATCTGCTCCGTTTCTTCTTATTATTAGGCCCGAGCAGTGAAGCTGCGAAGGCCTATTGTATCTGCTCCGTTTATTATTTTTAGGCCCGAGCAGTGAAGCTGCGAAGGCCTATTGTATCTGCTCCGTTTATTATTATTATTTATTATTATTATTATTATTTTTTTTCTTCCGCGTCTTTGGGTGGCCTTTAGGGGGTCTTAGCATATCCAAAAACTCACCAAATTCTGGCCCAATATAGAAAGTGCGTGAAATTTACGTATTTCACTGGCGATGTGAAAGTTCATAAAAAAGTGGCTGAACAGCGCCCTCTAGAAAGTGAAAAATACCCCTCTCCATAAAGCTTAGTTTATCGTACAGTTATGAAATTTGGTTTACTTGTAGTACTCAACAGTCCGCACAGAAAAGTCTCTTGCAACCATGGTCAATATCAAACAGGAAGTCGGCCATTTTGGGTTGAAATGGAGATTTTTAGCCGTTTTGGCCATTTCTAGGGTCTACATTTGGTTGAACAGTTTGGTCATTTTTCGCACGATTGTCTCAAAAATAGTGTACTATCGAACAGAAGCGATGGACGGTTCAAATGAGAAAATAAAATTGACTTTTCGTAAATACTGAAGGGGCGGGGCTAGACCTCAAAGTTCGAGCACTCCCCAAAAAAATTCAAATTGCTATAATTTCATAAATGAAAGAATTAGAGTTAAAGTAACTTTCTACGGATAATTGTCATCGCCCCCCGAAGACAAATGAATGGTCGATTGATGATGTCACACAAGCCCCGCCCCCTCAGGACTTAAAAGGTCAAGTTTTACTGGGAAATTTTCCAAAATTCGCCCTTTCGAATAATCAGCCCAAATTTGTAGCAGTTAACTGAAGAGAAGGTGGCGTTGCTTGGCGTCACTTTATGGGTGTTTTCTGCAGAAGGCGGGGCAGTGGCGGCGCTGCGAAGTCAGGCGTACCGCTTAGGCCTTACGTTTGCCTCCCATTTCGTCATTTCTAGAGATATCGCCACGACACTTCTTGGGAGACATCCTAGTCCGGCCCCCAAAAGAATCTGATGTGAACATCTGGTGGGCGTGGCCTATTTTCTGAAATAGCGCCCCCTAGGACCATTAAAACTGTCAGCCCCAAGCCATGCTTTGACTGAGGAGTATGAGATTTGGTACACTAATGTGGTGTCTCAGGACCTACAAAAATGTCTCTTGGAGCCAAGTGCAAAGTCGCACAGGAAGTCGGCCATTTTGGTCCAAGTACTCGATTTAGTGGTTTTTGCACACGTTGTTTGGAGAGTGATGCTCCATCACCCTTTTCACCAATCACCTTCAAACATCTGCTATACACTCTTAAGACATAGAAGAAAAAATTCAACCGTCGGATTTTAAATAAGTATAAAGGTGTGGGCGTGGCTAAGCCTCAAACTTTGACTTGTCGCCACGCCACTCTTTTTTTCACAGCTCCCTATTGGACTCCTTTTACCCAATCACCTGGAATCTCTGGTAAATAGCAGCTGACAAGTTGAGGTCACTTGGTCTACAGTACTGGCAGGTTTTGAAAAAAGGTGGGGCTTTGGGAGCATGGCGAAATTCGCCATCACGCCATGGAAATACGTTTGTCTCTCATTTCTTCAATCATTGTGACATCGCCACACAATTTCTGATGAGTGATCCTACTCTGACCCCTAATAGAAAAGGACAGCTGAAGTTTGTGGGCGTGGCCTATTTTCTGAAATAGCGCCCCCTATGACCATTAAAACTGTCAGCCCCAAGCCATGCTTTGACTGAGGAACACGAAATTTGGCACACTAATGTGGTGTCTCAGGACCTACAAAAAAGTCTCTTGGAGCTAAGTGCAAAGTCGCACAGGAAGTCGGCCATTTTGGTCCAAGTACTCAATTTATTGGTTTTCGCACACATTGTTTGGAGAGTGTTGCACCATCGCCCTTTTCACCAATCGCCTTCAAACTTCTGCTACATACTCTTAAGACAAAGGGGGAAAAATTCAACCATCGGATTTCAAATAAGTATAAAGGTGTGGGCGTGGCTAAGCCTCAAACTTTGACCTATCGCCATTACATTCCTTGACTTAACAACTCCCATGTGCATGATCAGATCTATATCCAACTGTGTCTGTGTGATCATTGACCACAACTCAAGACAATGACAATGTGGACAGCTGACATCACCTAAGCCCCGCCCCCTGACTACAGGAAGTCGATTTTTTCATGGTGAAATGCCCATATTTGTCCCCTCTAATTTAGTGAACATGACACTAAGGTCATGCACTGTCTTTATGATGTTGTAATGACCATTCAGATCTGCTAGCTTTTCAGAAAGGGAGGGGATTTGATGCCATGGCGAATTCTGGCGTGACGCTGTGACCTTACGTTTGACTGTAACTTCCACAAACAGCCTCCGATTTGCCCGAGACTGAACATCACATCACCAGTGTGGTAAAGATAGAGTATCTCCTAGTGGTGAGACGTGTAATGGTGGGCTCAGAGGGGATGCTGAGTCAGGGTGAGGTGTGGACGAGGAGGCCGTTCACGGTTTCTGGTGTCGGGTTGGTTGACTTTCTGTTCTGCCAGACGTGCCCTGGTGCCCCCGGCTGCCGGACAGGATGGAGAAGCGCGGAGCTGGGTTTGGAGAGGGTCGGGGATGGAGGGTAGGGGGTGCGGAAGGAGGGCGAGCAGCTTCGCTGCGAGGGCCGAACGACGCTGCTTGCAGCTTTAATTATTATTATTCTTTTTTCTTCCGCGTCTTTGAATGGCCTTTAGGGGGTCTTAGCATATCCAAAAAGTCACCAAATTCTGGCCCAATATAGAAAGTGCGTGAAATTTACGTATTTCACTGGCGATGTGAAAGTTCGTCAAAAAGTGACTGAACAGCGCCCCCTAGAAAGTGAAAAATACCCCTCTCCATAAAGCTTAGTTTATCGTACAGTTATGAAATTTGGTATACTTGTAGTACTCAACAGTCCGCACAGAAAAGTCTCTTGCAACCATGGTCAATATCAAACAGGAAGTCGGCCATTTTGGAGTAAAGTGGCCATTTTGACCCCGTTTTGGCCATTTCTAGGGTCTATATTTGGTTGAACAGTTTGGTCATTTTTCGCACCATCGTCTCAAATATTGTGCGAGATCGAACAGAATCGATGGACGATTCAAATGAGACAATAAAATTGACTTTTCGTAAATACTGAAGGGGCGGGGCCAGGCCTCAAAGTTCGAGCACTCGCCAAAAAAATTCAAATTGCTATAATTTCATAAATGAAAGAATTACAGTTAAAGAAATGTTCTGTGGACAATTGTCATCGCCCTCCGAAGACAAATGAATGGTCGATTGATGATGTCACATAAGCCCCGCCCCCTCAGGACTTAAAAGGTCAAGTTTTACTGGGAAATTTTCCAAAATTCGCCCTTTCCAATAATCACCCCAAATTTGTAGCGGGTAACTGAAGACAAGTTGGGGTTGCTTGGCTTCACTTTATGGGAGTTTTTTGCAGAAGGCGGGGCTGTGGCGGCGCGGCGAATTCAGGCGTACCACTTAGGCCTTACGTTTGCCTCCCATTTCGTCATTTCTAGAGATATCGCCACGAAGCTTCTTGTGAGTGATCCTAGTCTGGCCCCCCAAAAGATCTGATGTGAAATTCCGGTGGGCGTGGTCTATTTTCTGAAATAGCGCCCCCTAGGACCATTAAAACTGACAGCCCCAAGCCATGCTTTGACTGAGGATTACGAAATTTGGTACACTAATGTGGTGTCTCAGGACCTACAAAAAAGTCTCTTGGAGCCAAGTGCATTGTCGCACAGGAAGTCGGCCATTTTGGTCCAAGTGCGCAATTTAGTGGTTTTCGCACACGTTGTTTGGAGAGTGATGCTCCGTCGCCCTTTTCACCAATTGCCTTCACACTTCGGCTACATACTCTTAACACATAGATGAAAAAATTCAACCGTCGGATTTTAAATAAGTATAAAGGTGTGGGCGTGGCTAAGCCTCAAACTTTGACCTGTCGCCACGCCACTCTTTTTTTTCACAGCTCCCTATTGGACTCCTTTTAACCAATCACCACCAAACAGTGGCGAATAGCAGCAGACAAGTTGAGGTCACTTGGTCTATAGTACTGGCAGGTTTCGAATAAAGGCGGGGCTTTGGAAGAATGGCGAAATTCGCCATCACGACATGGAAATACGTTTGTCTCTCATTTCTTCAGTCATTGTGACATCGCCATACAAGTTCTGATGAGTGATCCTACTCTGACCCCTAATAGAATTGGACAGCTGAAGTTTGTGGGCGTGGCCTATTTTCTGAAACAGCGCCCCCTAGGACCATTAAAACAGTCAGCCCCAAGCCATGCTTTGACTGAGGATCACAAAATTTGGCACACTAATGTAGTGTACCAGGACCTACAAAAAAGTCTCTTGGAGCCAAGCACAATGTCGCACAGGAGGTCGGCCATTTTGGTCCAAGTACTCAATTTAGTGGTTTTCGCACACGTTATTAGGAGAATGATATCTCCTCGCCCTTTCCACCGATCACCTTCAAACCTCTGCTATATACTCTTAAGACATAGAGGAAAAAATTCAACCGTCGGATTTTAAATAAGTATAAAGGTGTGGGCGTGGCTAAGCCTCAAACTTTGACCAGTCGCCATTACCTTATTTGACTTAACAACTCCCATGTGCATGATCAGATCAATTTCATACTTTGTCTGTGTGATCACTGACCACATCTGAAGACAGTGACAATGTGGACAGCTGACATCACCTAAGCCCCGCCCCCTGACTACAGGAAGTCAACTGTTTTATGGTGAAATGCCCATATTTGTTCCCTCTAATTTAGTCAAGATGACACTAAGGTCATGCACTGTCTTCATGATGTTGTAATGACCATTCAGATCTGATAGCTTTTCAGAAAGGCAGGGGCTTTGATGCCATGGCGATTTCTGACGTGACACTGTGACCTTACGTTTGACTGTAACTTCCACAAACAGCCTCCGACTTGCACGAGACTGAACATCGCATCACCAGTGTGGTAAAGATAGAGTATCTCCTAGTGGTGAGACGTGTAATGGTGGGCTCAGAGGGGATGCTGAGTCAGGGTAAGGTGTGGACGAGGAGGCCGTTCACGGTTTCTGGTGTCGGGGTGGTTGACTTTCTGTTCCGCCAGACGTTCCCTGGTGCCCCCGGCTGCCGGCCAGGATGGAGAAGCGCGGAGCTGGGTTTGGAGAGCGTCGGGGATGGAGCGGAGGGGGTGCGGAAGGAGGGCGAGCAGCTTCGCTGCGAGGGCCGAACGACGCTGCTTGCAGCTTTAATTTTTTTTCTTTCTTTCTTTCTTTCTTTTTTTTTCTTCCGCGTCTTTGGATGGCCTTTAGGGGGTCTTAGCATATCCAAAAAGTCACCAAATTCTGGCCCAATATAGAAAGTGCGTGAAATTTACGTATTTCACTGGCAACGTGAAAGTTGGTAAAAAAATGTTTCAACAGCGCCCTCTGGAAAATTAAAAATACCCCTCCGCTTTGACCTTTTTTCATAGTAGAGTGATGAAATTTGGTACACTTGTAGAACTCAACAATACGCACAGAAAAGCCTCTTGCACCCATGGTCAATATCAAACAGGAAGTCGGCCATTTTGGACTAAAGTGGCCATTTTGACCCCGTTTTGGCCATTTCTAGGGTCTATATTTGGTTGAACAGTTTGGTCATTTTTCGCACGATCGTCTCAAAAATAGTGTGCGATCGAACAGAAGCGATGGACGATTAAAATGAGACAATAAAATTGACTTTTCGTAAATACTGAAGGGGCGGGACCAGGCCTCAAAGTTCGAGCACTCGCCAAAAAAATTCAAATTGCTATAGATTCATAAATGAAAGAATTACAGTTAAAGAAATGTTCTAAGGACAATCGTCGTCGCCCTCCGAAGACAAATGAATGGTCGATTGATGATGTCACATAAGCCCCGCCCCCTCAGGACTTAAAAGGTCAAGATTTACTGGGAAATTTTCCAAAATTCGCCCTTTCCAATAATAACCCCAAATTTGTAGCGGGTAACTGAAGACAAGTTGGGGTTGCTTGGCATCACTTTATGGGAGTTTTCTCCAGAAGGCGGGGCTGTGGCGGCGCGGCGAAGTCAGGCGTACCGCTTAGGCCTTACGTTTGCCTCCCATTTCGTCATTTCTAGAGATATCGCCACAAAACCTCTTGGGAGTGATCCTAGTTCAGCCCCCCACAAAATGTGATGTGAACATCCGGTGGGCGTGGCCTATTTTCTGAAATAGCGCCCCCTAGGACCATTAAAACTGTCAGCCCCAAGTCATGCTTTGACTGAGGATTATGAAATTTGGCACACTAATGTGGTGTCTCAGGACCTACAAAAAAGTCTCTTGGAGCCAAGTGCAAAGTCGCACAGGAAGTCGGCCATTTTGGTCCAAGTACTCGATTTAGTGGTTTTCGCACACGTTAGTTGGAGAGTGATGCTCCATCGCCCTTTTCACCAATCGCCTTCAAACTTCTGCTATAGACTCTTAAGACATAAAGGAAAAAATTCAACCGTCGGATTTTAAATAAGTATAAAGGTGTGGGCGTGGCTAAGCCTCAAACTTTGACCTGTCACCACGCCACTCTTTTTTTCACAGCTACCTATTGGACTCCTTTTACCCAATCGCCAGCAATCTCTGGCGAATAGCAGCTGACAAGTTGAGGTCACTTAGTCTCCAGTACTGGCAGGTTTTGAAAAAAGGCGGGGCTTTGGGAGCATGGCAAAATTCACCATCACGCCATGGCAATACGTTTGCCTCTCATTTCTTCAATTATCGTGCCATCACCACAAAATGTCTGGTGAGTGATCCTAGTCTGACCCCCAATAGATTTGGACAGCTGTAGTTTGTGGGAGTGGCCTATTTTCTGAAATGGCGCCCTCTAGGACCATTAAAACTGTCAGCCCCTAGCCATGCTTTGACTGAGGAGTACGAAATCTGGTACACTAATGTGGTGTCTCCGGTCCTACAAAAAAGTCTCTTGGAGCCAAGTGCAAAGTCGCACAGGAAGTCGGCCATTTTGGTCCAAGTAGTCGATTTAGTGGTTTTCGCACACGTTGTTTGGAGAGTGTTACACCATTGCCCTTTTCACCAATCACCTTCAAACTTCTGCTATAGTTTCTTAAGACAAAGGGGAAAAAATTCAACCTACGGATTTTAAATAAGTATAAAGGTGTGGGCGTGGCTAAGCCTCAAACTTTGACCTGTCGCCACGCCACTCTTTTTTTCACAGCTCCCTATTGGACTCCTTTTAACCAATCACCAGCAATCACTGGCAAATAGCAGCAGACAAGTTGAGGTCACTTGGTCTATAGTACTGGCAGGTTTCGAATAAAGGCGGGGCTTTGGGAGCATGGCGAAATTCGCCATCACGCCATGGAAATACGTTTGTCTCTCATTTCTTCAATCATTGTGACATCGCCACACAATTTCTGATGAGTGATCCTACTCTGACCCCTAATAGAATTGGACAGCTGAAGTTTGTGGGCGTGGCCTATTTTCTGAAATAGCGCCCCCTAGGACCATTAAAACTGTCAGCCCCAAGCCGTGCTTTGACTGAGGATCACAAAATTTGGCACAGTAATGTAGTGTCTCAGGACCTACAAAAAAGTCTCTTGGAGCCAAGCGCAATGTCGCACAGGAGGTCGGCCATTTTGGTCCAAGTACTCGATTTAGTGGTTTTCGCACACGTTATTAGGAGAATGATGTCTCGTCGCCCTTTCCACCGATCACCTTCAAACTCTTGCTATATACTCTTAAGACATAGAGGAAAAGATTCAACCGTCAGATTTTAAATAAGTATAAAGGTGTGGGCGTGGCTAAGCCTCAAACTTTGACCAGTCGCCATTACGTTACTTGACTCAATAACTCCCTTGTGCATGATCAGATCAATTTCAAACTTTGTCCGTGTGATCACTGACCACATCTGAAGACAGTGACAATGTGGACAGCTGGCATCACCTAAGCCCCGCCCCCTGACTACAGGAAGTCTTCTGTTTTATGGTGAAATGCCCATATTTGTCCCCTCTAATTTAGTCAACATGACACTAAGGTCATGCACTGTCTTCAAGATGTTGTAATGACTATTCAGATCTGATAGCTTTTCAGAAAGGGAGGAGCTTTGATGCCATGGCGATTTCTGGCGTGACGCTGTGACCTTACGTTTGACTGTAACTTCCACAAACAGCCTCCGATTTGCCAGAGACTGAACATCACATCACCAGTGTGGTAAAGATAGAGTATCTCCTAGTGGTGAGACGTGTAATGCTGGGCTCAGAGGGGATGCTGAATCAGGGTGAGGTGTGGACGAGGAGGCCGTTCACGGTTTCTGGTGTCGGGGTGGTTGACTTTCTGTTCTGCCAGACGTGCCCTGGTGCCCCCGGCTGCCGGCGAGGATGGACAAGCGCGGAGCTGGGTTTGGAGAGCGTCGGGGATGGAGCGGAGGGGGTGCGGAAGGAGGGCGAGCAGCTTCGCTGCGAGGGCCGAACGACGCTGCTTGCAGCTTTAATTAGGCCCGAGCAGTGAAGCTGCGAAGGCCTATTGTATCTGCTCCGTTTATTATTTTTATTTATTTTTTTTTTTTTCTTTTTTTTTCTTCCGCGTCTTTGGATGGCCTTTAGGGGGTCTTAGCATATCCAAAAAGTCACCAAATTCTGGCCCAATATAGAAAGTGCGTGAAATTTACGTATTTCACTGGCAACGTGAAAGTTGGTAAAAAAATGTTTCAACAGCGCCCCCTGGAAAATTAAAAATACCCCTCCGCTTTGACCTTTTTTCATAGTAGAGTGATGAAATTTGGTACACTTGTAGAACTCAACAATACGCACAGAAAAGCCTCTTGCACCCATGGTCAATATCAAACAGGAAGTCGGCCATTTTGGACTAAAGTGGCCATTTTGACCCCGTTTTGGCCATTTCTAGGGTCTATATTTGGTTTAACAGTTTGGTCATTTTTCGCACGATCGTCTCAAAAATAGTGTGCGATCGAACAGAAGCGATGGACGATTAAAATGAGACAATAAAATTGACTTTTCGTAAATACTGAAGGGGCGGGACCAGGCCTCAAAGTTCGAGCACTCGCCAAAAAAATTCAAATTGCTATAGATTCATAAATGAAAGAATTACAGTTAAAGAAATGTTCTAAGGACAATCGTCGTCGACCTCCGAAGACAAATGAATGGTCAATTGATGATGTCACATAAGCCCCGCCCCCTCAGGACTTAAAAGGTCAAGATTTACTGGGAAATTTTCCAAAATTCGCCCTTTCCAATAACCACCCCAAATTTGTAGCGGGTAACTGAAGACAAGTTGGGGTTGCTTGGCGTCACTTTATTGGAGTTTTCTCCAGAAGGCGGGGCTGTGGCGGCGCGGCGAAGTCAGGCGTACCGCTTAGGCCTTACGTTTGCCTCCCATTTCGTCATTTCTAGAGATATCGCCACAAAACCTCTTGGGAGTGATCCTAGTTCAGCCCCCCACAAAATATGATGTGAACATCCGGTGGGCGTGGCCTATTTTCTGAAATAGCGCCCCCTAGGACCATTAAAACTGTCAGCCCCAAGTCATGCTTTGACTGAGGATTATGAAATTTGGCACACTAATGTGGTGTCTCAGGACCTACAAAAAAGTCTCTTGGAGCCAAGTGCAAAGTCGCACAGGAAGTCGGCCATTTTGGTCCAAGTACTCGATTTAGTGGTTTTCGCACACGTTGTTTGGAGAGTGATGCTCCATCGCCCTTTTCACCAATCGCCTTCAAACTTCTGCTATAGACTCTTAAGACATAAAGGAAAAAATTCAACCGTCGGATTTTAAATAAGTATAAAGGTGTGGGCGTGGCTAAGCCTCAAACTTTGACCTGTCACCACGCCACTCTTTTTTTCACAGCTACCTATTGGACTCCTTTTACCCAATCGCCAGCAATCTCTGGCGAATAGCAGCTGACAAGTTGAGGTCACTTAGTCTCCAGTACTGGCAGGTTTTGAAAAAAGGCGGGGCTTTGGGAGCATGGCAAAATTCACCATCACGCCATGGCAATACGTTTGCCTCTCATTTCTTCAATTATCGTGCCATCACCACAAAATGTCTGGTGAGTGATCCTAGTCTGACCCCCAATAGATTTGGACAGCTGTAGTTTGTGGGCGTGGCCTATTTTCTGAAATGGCGCCCTCTAGGACCATTAAAACTGTCAGCCCCTAGCCATGCTTTGACTGAGGAGTACGAAATCTGGTACACTAATGTGGTGTCTCCGGTCCTACAAAAAAGTCTCTTGGAGCCAAGTGCAAAGTCGCACAGGAAGTCGGCCATTTTGGTCCAAGTAGTCGATTTAGTGGTTTTCGCACACGTTGTTTGGAGAGTGTTACACCATTGCCCTTTTCACCAATCACCTTCAAACTTCTGCTATAGACTCTTAAGACAAAGGGGAAAAAATTCAACCTACGGATTTTAAATAAGTATAAAGGTGTGGGCGTGGCTAAGCCTCAAACTTTGACCTGTCGCCACGCCACTCTTTTTTTCACAGCTCCCTATTGGACTCCTTTTAACCAATCACCAGCAATCACTGGCAAATAGCAGCAGACAAGTTAAGGTCACTTGGTCTATAGTACTGGCAGCTTTCGAATAAAGGCGGGGCTTTGGGAGCATGGCGAAATTCGCCATCACGCCATGGAAATACGTTTGTCTCTCATTTCTTCAATCATTGTGACATCGCCACACAATTTCTGATGAGTGATCCTACTCTGACCCCTAATAGAATTGGACAGCTGAAGTTTGTGGGCGTGGCCTATTTTCTGAAATAGCGCCCCCTAGGACCATTAAAACTGTCAGCCCCAAGCCGTGCTTTGACTGAGGATCACGAAATTTGGCACACTAATGTAGTGTCTCAGGACCTACAAAAAAGTCTCTTGGAGCCAAGCGCAATGTCGCACAGGAGGTCGGCCATTTTGGTCCAAGTACTCGATTTAGTGGTTTTCGCACACGTTATTAGGAGAATGATGTCTCGTCGCCCTTTCCACCGATCACCTTCAAACTCTTGCTATATACTCTTAAGACATAGAGGAAAAGATTCAACCGTCGGATTTTAAATAAGTATAAAGGTGTGGGCGTGGCTAAGCCTCAAACTTTGACCAGTCGCCATTACGTTACTTGACTCAATAACTCCCTTGTGCATGATCAGATCAATTTCAAACTTTGTCCATGTGATCACTGACCACATCTGAAGACAGTGACAATGTGGACAGCTGGCATCACCTAAGCCCCGCCCCCTGACTACAGGAAGTCTTCTGTTTTATGGTGAAATGCCCATATTTGTCCCCTCTAATTTAGTCAACATGACACTAAGGTCATGCACTGTCTTCATGATGTTCTAATGACTATTCAGATCTGATAGCTTTTCAGAAAGGGAGGAGCTTTGATGCCATGGCGATTTCTGGCGTGACGCTGTGACCTTACGTTTGACTGTAACTTCCACAAACAGCCTCCGATTTGCCAGAGACTGAACATCACATCACCAGTGTGGTAAAGATAGAGTATCTCCTAGTGGTGAGACGTGTAATGCTGGGCTCAGAGGGGATGCTGAATCAGGGTGAGGTGTGGACGAGGAGGCCGTTCACGGTTTCTGGTGTCGGGGTGGTTGACTTTCTGTTCTGCCAGACGTGCCCTGGTGCCCCCGGCTGCCGTCCAGGATGGACAAGCGCGGAGCTGGGTTTGGAGAGCGTCGGGGATGGAGCGGAGGGGGTGCGGAAGGAGGGCGAGCAGCTTCGCTGCGAGGGCCGAACGACGCTGCTTGCAGCTTTAATTATTATTCTTTTTTCTTCCGCGTCTTTGAATGGCCTTTAGGGGGTCTTAGCATATCCAAAAAGTCACCAAATTCTGGCCCAATATAGAAAGTGCGTGAAATTTACGTATTTCACTGGCGATGTGAAAGTTCGTAAAAAATTGGCTGAACAGCGCCCCCTAGAAAGTGAAAAATACCCCTCTCCATAAAGCTTAGTTTATCGTACAGTTATGAAATTTGGTACACTTGTAGTACTCAACAGTCCGCACAGAAAAGTCTCTTGCAACCATGGTCTATATCACACAGGAAGTCGGCCATTTTAGGTTGAAATGGCGATTTTTAGCCATTTTGGCCATTTCTAGGGTCTATATTTGGTTGAACAGTTTGGTCATTTTTCGCACGATCGTCTCAAAAATTGTGTGCGATCGAACAGAAGCGATGGCCGATTCAAATGAGAAAATAAAATTGACTTTTCGTAAATACTGAAGGGGCGGGGCCAGGCCTCAAAGTTCGAGCACTCGCCAAGAAAATTCAAATTGCTATAATTTCATAAATGAAAGAATTACAGTTAAAGTAACATTCTATGGACAATCGTCATCGCCCCCCGAAGACAAATGAATGGTTGATTGGTGATGTCACATAAGCCCCGCCCCCTCAGTACTTAAAAGGTCAAGTTTTACTGGGAAATTTTCCAAAATTCGCCCTTTCAAATAATCATCCCAAATTTGTAGCTGGTAACTGAAGACAAGTTGGGGTTTCTTGGCGTCACTTTATGGGAGTTTTCTGGAGAAGGCGGGGCAGTGGCGGCACGGCGAAATCAGGCGTACCGACGTGGCCTTACGTTTGCCTCCCATTTCGTCATTTCTAGAGATATCGCCACGACACTTCTTGGGAGTGATCCTAGTCTGGCCCCCAAAAGAATCTGATGTGAACATCCGGTGGGCGTGGCCTATTTTCTGAAATAGCGCCCCCTAGGACCATTAAAACTGTCAGCCCCAAGCCATGCTTTGACTGAGGAGTACGAAATTTGGTACACTAATGTGGTGTCTCAGGACCTACAAAAAAGTCTCTTGGAGCCAAGTGCGAAGTCACACAGGAAGTCGGCCATTTTGGTCCAAGTACTGGATTTAGTGGTTTTCGCACACGTTGTTTGGAGAAGGATGCTCCATCACTCTTTTCACCAATCACCTTCAAACCTCTGTCATACACTCTTAAGACATAGATGAAAAAATTCAACCGTCGGATTTTAAATAAGTATAAAGGTGTGGGCGTGGCTAAGCCTCAAACTTTGACCTGTCGCCACGCCACTCTTTTTTTCACAGCTCCCTATTGGCCTCCTTTTAACAAATCACCAGCAATCACTGGCTAATAGCAGCAGACAAGTTGAGGTCAATTGGTCTATAATACTGGCAGGTTTCGAATAAAGGCGGGGCTTTGGGAGCATGGCGAAATTCGCCATCACGCCATGGAAATACGTTTGTCTCTCATTTCTTCTATCACTGTGACATCGCCACACAATTTCTGATGAGTGATCCTACTCTGACCCCTAATAGATTTGTACAGCTGAAGTTTGTGGGCGTGGCCTATTTTCTGAAATAGCACCCCCTAGGACCATTAAAACTGTCAGCCCCAAGCCTTGCTTTGACTGAGGATCACGAAATTTGGCACACTAATGTAGTGTCTCAGGACCTACAAAAAAGTCTCTTGGAGCCAAGCACAATGTCGCACAGGAGGTCGGCCATTTTGGTCCAAGTACGCGATTTAGTGGTTTTCGCACACGTTATTAGGAGAATGATGTCTCGTCGACCTTTCCACCGATCACCTTCAAACTCCTGCTATATACTCTTAAGACATAGAGGAAAAAATTCAACCGTCGGATTTCAAATAAGTATAAAGATGTGGGCGTGGCTAAGCCTCAAACTTTGACCAGTCGCCATTACGTTACTTGACTTAGTAACTCTCATGTGCATGATCAGATCAATTTCAAACTTTGTCTGTGTTATCACTGACCACATCTGAAGACAGTGACAATGTGGACAGCTGGCATCACCTAAGCCCCACCCCCTGACTACAGGAAGTTTACTGTTTTATGGTGAAATGCCCATATTTGTCCCCTCTAATTTAGTCAACATGACACAAAGGTCATGCACTGTCTTCATGATGTTGTAATGACCATTCAGATCTGATAGCTTTTCAGAAAGGGAGGGGCTTTGATGCCATGGTGAATTCTGTTCTGGTGGACGTTTCTGTTCTGCTGACGCGCCCTGTTGTCCCGGGCTGCTGGTCAGGAAGGAGCGGCGGGGTGCTGGGTTTTGAGAGCATTGGGGATGGAGCGGAGGGGGTAAGGACGGAGGGCGAGCAGCTTCGCTGCGAGGGCCGAACGACGCTGCTTGCAGCTTTAATTAGGCCCGAGCAGTGAAGCTGCGAAGGCCTATTGTATCTGCTCCGTTTATTATTACGCTTTCTTTCTTTCTTTTTTCTTCCGCGTCTTTGACTGGCCTTTAGGGGGTCTTAGCATATCCAAAAAGTCACCAAATTCTGGCCCAATATAGAAAGTGCGTGAAATTTACGTATTTCACTGGCGATGTGAAAGTTCATAAAAAAATGGCTGAACAGCGCCCCCTAGAAAGTGAAAAATACCCCTCTCCATAAAGCTTAGTTTATCGTACAGTTATGAAATTTGGTACACTTGTAGAACTCAACAATATGCACAGAAAAGCCTCTTGCATCCATGGTCAATATCAAACAGGAAGTCGGCCATTTTGGACTAAAGTGGCCATTTTGACCCTGTTTCGGCCATTTCTTGGGTCTATATTTGGTTGAACAGTTTGGTCATTTTTCGCACGATCGTCTCAAAAATAGTGTGCGATCGAACAGAAGCGACAGACGATTAAAATGAGACAATAAAATTGACTTTTCGTAAATACTGAAGGGGCGGGACCAGGCCTCAAAGTTCGAGCACTCGCCAAAAAAATTCAAATTGCTATAATTTCATAAATGAAAGAATTACAGATAAAGTAACTTTCTATGGACAATCATCATCGCCCCCCGAAGACAAATGAATGGTCGATTGATGATGTCACATAAGCCCCGCCCCTTCAGGACTTAAAAGGTCAAGTTTTACTAGGAAATTTTCCAAAATTCGCCCTTTCGAATAATCATCCTAAATTTGTATCAGGTAACTGAAGACAAGTTGGGGTTGCTTGGCGTCACTTTATGGGAGTTTTCTGGAGAAGGCGGGGCTGTGGCGGCGCGGCGAACTCAGGCGTACCGCTTAGGCCTTACGTTTGCCTCCCATTTCGTCATTTCTAGAGATATCGCCACGAAACTTCTTGTGAGTGATCCTAGTCCGGCCCCCAAAAAAATCTGATGTGAAATTCCGGTGGGCGTGGTCTATTTTCTGAAATAGCGCCCCCTAGGACCATTAAAACTGACAGCCCCAAGCCATGCTTTGACTGAGGATTACGAAATGTGGTACACTAATGTGGTGTCTCAGGACCTACAAAAAAGTTTCTTGGAGCCAAGTGCAAAGTCGCACAGGAAGTCGGCCATTTTGGTCCAAGTGCGCGATTTAGTGGTTTTCGCACACGTTGTTTGGAGAGTGATGCTCCGTCGCCCTTTTCACCAATCGCCTTCACACTTCTGCTATATACTCTTAAGACATAGATGAAAAAATTCAACCGTCAGATTTTAAATAAGTATAGAGGTGTGGGCGTGGCTAAGCCTCAAACTCTGACCTGTCGCCACGCCACTCTTTTTTTCACAGCTCCCTATTGGACTCCTTTTATCCAATCACCACCAAACAGTGGCAAATAGCAGCAGACAAGTTAAGGTCACTTCGTCTATAGTACTGGCAGGTTTCGAATAAAGGCGGAGCTTTGGGAGCATGGCGAAATTCACCATCACGCCATGGAAATACGTTTGTCTCTCATTTCTTCAATCATTGTGACATTGCCACACAATTTCTGATGAGTGATCCTACTCTGACCCCTAATATAACTGGACAGCTGAAGTTTGTGGGCGTGGCCTATTTTCCGAAACAGTGCCCCCTAGGACCATTAAAACAGTCAGCCCCAAGCCATGCTTTGACTGAGGATCACACAATTTGGCACACTAATGTAGTGTCTCAGGACCTACAAAAAAGTCTCTTGGAGCCAAGCGCAATGTCGCACAGGAGGTCGGCCATTTTGGTGCAATTACTCAATTTAGTGGTTTTCGCACACGTTATTAGGAGAATTATATCTCCTCGCCCTTTCCACCGATCACCTTCAAACTTCTGCTATATACTCTTAAGACATAGAGGAAAAAATTCAACCGTCGGATTTTAAATAAGTATAAAGGTATGGGCGTGGCTAAGCCTCAAACTTTGACCAGTCGCCATTACTTTATTTGACTTAACAACTCCCATGTGCATGATCAGATCAATTTCATACTTTGTCTGTGTGATCACTGACCACATCTGAAGACAGTGACAATGTGGACAGCTGACATCACCTAAGCCCCGCCCCCTGACTACAGGAAGTCTATTGTTTTATGGTGAACTTCCCATATTTGTCCCCTCTAATTTAGTCAAGATGACACTAAGGTCATGCACTGTCTTCATGATGTTGTAATGACCATTCAGATCTGATAGCTTTTCAGAAAGTGAGGGGCTTTGATGCCATGGCGATTTCTGGCGTGATGCTGTGACCTTACGTTTGACTGTAACTTCCACAAACAGCCTCCGATTTGCCCGAGACTGAACATCACATCACCAGTGTGGTAAAGATAGAGTATCTCCTAGGGGTGAGACATGTAATGGTGGGCTCAGAAGGGATGCTGAGTCAGGGTGAGGTGTGGACGAGGAGGCCTTTCACGGTTTCCGGTGTTGGGGTGGCTGACTTTCTGTTCCGCCAGGCATGCCCTGGTGCCCTCGGCTGCCGGCCAGGATGGAAAAGCGCGGAGCCGGGTTTGGAGAGCGTCGGGGATGGAGCGGAGGGGGTGCGGACAGAGGGCGAGCAGCTTCGCTGCGAGGGCCGAACGACGCTGCTTGCAGCTTTAATTATTATTATTCTTTTTTCTTCCGCGTCTTTGGGTGGCCTTTAGGGGGTCTTAGCATATCCAAAAAGTCACCAAATTCTGGCTCAATATAGAAAGTGCGTGAAATTTACGTATTTCACTGGCGATGTGAAAGTTCATAAAAAAGTGGCTCGACAGTGCCCCCTAGAAAGTGAAAAATACCCCTCTCCATAAAGCTTAGTTTATCGTACAGTTATGAAATTTGGTATACTGATAATACTCAACAGTCCGCACAGAAAAGCCTCTTGCAACCATGGTCAATATAAAACAGGAAGTCGGCCATTTTGGGTTGAAATGAGGATTTTTAGCCGTTTTGGCCAATTCTAGGGTCTATATTTGGTTGAACAGTTTGGTCATTTTTCGCACCATCGTCTCAAAAATAGTGCGAGATCGAACAGAAGCGATGGACGATTCAAATGAGACAATAAAATTGACTTTTCGTAAATACTGAAGGGGCGGGGCCAGGCCTCAAAAATCGAGCACTCGCCAAAAAAATTCAAATTGCTATAATTTCACAAATGAAAGAATTACAGTTAAAACAATTTCTAAGGACAATTGCCATCGCCCCCCGAAGACAAATGAATGGTCGATAGATGATGTCACACAAGCCCCGCCCCCTCAGGACTTAAAAGGTCAAGTTTTACTGGGAAATTTTCCAAAATTCGCCCTTTCAAATAATCATCCCCAAATTTGTAGCAGGTAACTGAAGACAAGTTGGGGTTGCTTGGCGTCACTTTATGGGAGTTTTCTGCAGAAGGCGGGGCTGTGGCGGCGCGGCGAAGTCAGGCGTACCGCTTAGGCCTTACGTTTGCCTCCCATTTCGTCATTTCTAAAGATATCGCCACAAAACTTCTTGGGAGTGATCCTAGTCCTGCCCCCCAAAAAATGTGATGTGAAAATCCTGTGGGCGTGGCCTATTTTCTGAAATAGCGCCCTCTAGGACCATTAAAACTGTCAGCCCCAAGCCAGGCTTTGACTGAGGATTACGAAATTTGGTACACTAATGTGGTGTCTCAGGACCTACAAAAAAGTCTCTTGGAGCCAAGCACCAAGTCGCACAGGAAGTCGGCCATTTTGGTCCAAGTACTCGATTTAGTGTTTTTCGCACACGTTGTTTGGAGAGTGTTGCACCATCGCCCTTTTCACCAATCACCTTCAAACTTCTGCTATACACTCTTAAGACATAGATGAAAAAATTCAACCGTCGGATTTTAAATAAGTATAAAGGTGTGGGCGTGGCTAAGCCTCAAACTTTGACCTGTCGCCACGCCACTCTTATTTTCACAGCTCCCTATTGGACTCCTTTTAACCAATCACCAGCAAACACTGGCAAATAGCAGCAGACAAGTTGAGGTCACTTGGTCTATAGTACTGGCAGGTTTCGAATAAAGGCGGGGCTTTGGGAGCATGGCGAAATTTGCCATCACGCCATGGAAATACGTTTGTCTCTCATTTCTTCAGTCATTGTGACATCGCCACACAAGTTCTGAAGAGTGATCCTACTCTGACCCCTAATAGAATTGGACAGCTGAAGTTTGTGGGCGTGACCTATTTTCTGAAACACCGCCCCCTAGGACCATTAAAACAGTCAGCCCCAAGCCATGCTTTGACTGAGGATCACAAAATTTGGCACACTAATGTAGTGTATCAGGACCTACAAAAAAGTCTCTTGGAGCCAAGAGCAATGTCCTACAGGAGGTCGGCCATTTTGGTCCACGTACTCAATTTAGTGTTTTTCGCACACGTTATTAGGAGAATGATATCTCCTCGCCCTTTCCACCGATCACCTTCAAACTTCTGCTATATACTCTTAGGACATAGAGGAAAAAATTCAACCGTCGGATTTTAAATAAGTATAAAGGTGTGGGCGTGGCTAAGCCTCAAACTTTGACCAGTCGCCATTACCTTATTTGACTTAACAACTCCCATGTGCATGATCAGATCAATTTCATACTTTGTCTATGTGATCACTGACCACATCTGAAGACAGTGACAATGTGGAGAGCTGACATCACCTAAGCCCCGCCCCCTGACTACAGGAAGTCTATTGTTTTATGGTGAACTGCCCATATTTGTCCCCTCTAATTTAGTCAAGATGACACTAAGGTCATGCACTGTCTTCATGATGTTGTAATGACCATTCAGATCTGATAGCTTTTTAGAAAGTGAGGGGCTTTGATGCCATGGCGATTTCTGGCGTGACGCTGTGACCTTACGTTTGACTGTAACTTCCACAAACAGCCTCCGATTTGCCCGAGACTGAACATCACATCACCAGTGTGGTAGAGATAGAGTATCTCCTAGTGGTGAGACATGTAATGGTGGGCTCAGAAGGGATGCTGAGTCAGGGTGAGGTGTGGACGAGGAGGCCTTTTACTGTTTCCGGTGTCGGGGTGGCTGACTTTCTGTTCCGCCAGGCATGCCCTGGTGCCCTCGGCTGCCGGCCAGGATGGAAAAGCGCGGAGCCGGGTTTGGAGAGCGTCGGGGATGGAGCGGAGGGGGTGCAGAAGGAGGGCGAGCAGCTTCGCTGCGAGGGCCGAACGACGCTGCTTGCAGCTTTAATTTCTTCTTCTTCTTCTTCTAAAAGGTTAATGGCCTTTATTTGTATAGAGCCCCACAAGGGCGTAACTCCTACGTCACCAACGCCCATAAAATATATAATAGAGATCAAACAGGATGACTAACAGTAAATAATACTTAATCAATGAGAAATGTTAGGAGCCGGAACAAACCATGTCCCCCCTAGTGGTTAGTTCTAGTACAAACATTAAGTCCTGCCCCCTGCATGTAAGTCAATGAGTCATGCCCATCTATCTCCGATCCATGGGTCCTCTAATGACCAGAAAAGATAATGGGAGTCTATAGAGCTCCGGGAGTTGACGTCACTTCTCCCGGCATGCAACAGTTCAAATCAAAACGGCGCCATCTTGGCAGGCAGAAGCCCGCAGCTGGACTATTTGTTATTGTCAGAAAACTCAATCTAACGGGAAATATGGTACGATTCCTGTTGTGCCCCAGGATGCAGAACAGGCGTGGACGACATAAGGAATGAGCCATCTACAGGATTCCCCAAGATCCGGAGCGCCGCAAACGTTGGATCATTGTAATAAAACACGTTAGTGACCGGGCTAAAATGAAAGTGTGGGATCCCGAGAGCAAAGCTTTTTGCTTATGCAGCGACCGCTTCATATCAGGTACTTAAACCAACGTTTCCTCAACTGTGTACGGTATTTATTTTAAATGCTTTTATTACGATTCTTAGTGGGCTTCCTAAACTTATTTTGGCGTGGTTTTTCCTGTCTTATTACTCATAGCAGCAAGTAAACATCACGTAAAACGTTGCCTCGTGAGTTCTGCGTGCTGCCGTTTACGTGTTTTATGATCACAGCAATTAACCGCGAAGCTGTATTTAACTTTTAAGCAACAATTGATCAATTGTCAGCTCACACATAAAAAGCACTTTGGATTGCTATTATCTGTCTCACCGAGACAGATAATAGACGCTCCTGCCTGACATATTTATTTTATTCACGGAAAAAAATCAGACTAGTAATTTCTCTTGGTGTTCGGTTTATACATTCAAACAGCACAGCACTCTATTTAAACTACTTACATGTAAATCTGTTATTTGTCCATCCACCCAATTTCATCCGCTTATCCAGAGTCGGGTTACGGGGGCAGTAGCCTAAGTCGAGAGGCCCAGACTTCCCTCTCCCCAGCCACTTGGGCCAGCTCCTCCGGGGAAATCCCAAGGGGTTCCCCGGCCAGATCCGGTAAGAAGTCCGCTCCGACAGCTTCTGGCGTTTAGTCTATTTAATTTCTGACTATATAAAACGATTTCTTTGGTTTTAAAGTGTGAAGTAAACTCAGACGAAGTAAAATCCAAGCCGATCCCGTTCATGTTCATGTTTACGATCCGTGTTTGTTTACCTTTTTTTTCCTGCCAATATGGCGTCTACTAACTGAGAGTCACGTGGGGTCCGGAGCTCTATAGGCTGACAAAAGTTATTTTCTTGTCCTGTTTGTTATGTGCCATGGACTTAACAAAGGATGTCGGTGAATTTTAAACATGCATTTGACTCTTATGTCTCTTGAAGGCCACTCCAAAACGTTGGTCCATCTCCAAACTGCGAAGGTTGGTGTCAAAACATGAACTTGAAATGGTTATCCCTTTACCTCCTCCCGTCTAGATCACTGTAACACACTCTTCACACGTTTTAACAAAAAAGCCCTTGACCGCCTTCAGTTGGTCCAGAACTCTGCAGTGAGGCTCCTAATTGGAGCTAACAGAAGAGCACAGTGTTTGACTTTAGGACAACAATTCTGTTGATGTCTAACAAAGGTTTAGCAGACTGATAGAAGTGCTATGCAATAAGGCTGATGTGATTTTTTAAGTGCTGATGTAATTGCATGCTAATTTTTTAAACACACCAGGGTTCAATTCAAGAGCAGGTTATTAAATGATTGCTGGATAGATTTTATTTGATATATTATTGTCAGACTTGGAGCCACATTGGGTCAGATCTGTATAGCTTCTCCAGCATCTGATGATGCCACAGACATATTTTAGTTTACAGAAATGTGTAGTATCCATTTGGTAAAGTCCCCTGCTGTCTGAACATGACAATATCTCTCCACACAAAGAAAATATGGTTTTACCAGCTTGATGATTAAAAAAAAAGAAAAAAATGTGTGTCTGGTTTGCTCACAGACCCCCTACCTGAATCCCATCCAACACCTTGGGGATGAATTGGCATGCTGGCTGTGAGCTGACCAACCTTACTAATGCTTTTGTGACAGAATGGCAGCAAATCCCTGCAGTCAGCTTTGTAAATCTTGGACTGTGATCAGGGTTTAAAGCTTTGAAAGTGTATTCCCGTCCACCTACATAAATCTCTACCAAAGTTATCCATTTTTGTAGCCTCAGACTTTATAAAAAAAGATGACTTTCTACTGCCTCCACATTCTGTGGGATGCTGAATTACTCTCCATTTTCTCTGCAGCAAACGTGGGCGACAGCGGTAAGAGCCCAGCATACTCCGACACCCCCCACCCGCCCCTCTACTCTCCTGCTCTTTATGCTCAGTTAACATCATGTTACACCTGTGAAGTGCAAAGAGAGCGAATAAATTGTGGGTTGAGTTCCACTTTACAATAACTAAAAAAGGGACATCTAGTGTTAAAATGAAGTCCACTCTGTTGTGTGCAGACACGTGAGCGCCCCTATTAGATTGCCTGCAGCCACTGGTAGAGTCCTACGGCTCCGTTTTGTAGCCAGGCGATTAAAGCTGTCCAAGGGATGGTGAAATAATTATGATGTTGGACTGCGATTCTTCTGTTCAGTCTTTAAATATGTATACAATCCAGCTGTGCCACAAGACACACCAAACAATGAAATCGGACACAGATTACGCTGCACACAGGAAAATAGAGACTATATATATCCCTGACCCCAGCCTGTCAGTGCATCTTGTCCTCATCAGCTGCGTGTCCTTCCCACAGTATAACAGCTAGGTTAACTGTAGCTAATATGGCACTGCACTGCTGTCCTCGGTGTCTCGTCTTATCTCTTCAAACATCTGTTTCACTGTACCTACACGCCACTCCACTCCTGTTAATCTAAAGTAGACGGGTAAAAGCAGTGTTCAAGAAACCCGGGAGAGGCAGACATATCTAATCCTATGGAGGCCAGATAACACCATAATCAATCCAAATAAAGTCAATAGGTTTCTGACTCATCCATCACAATCCAAAGCTTTATTTAAAATGGCTTCTTAAGTGAGAAAACTGACAAATAAAAGCATTTCTCATCAAAAACCCATAAAGTAAAAATAATAACCCTCTGGAGGCAGGCGTTGCAGATGTGCAACGTTGAAATCTACCTACCTGGTTACTCCACATACGTATTTCATGAGCATTTTTTAACTCAGAAGTACCCCTGAAGGACCTAGCTGTTCGTCCTTTTATCAAAACTTATTTTGAGCCTGAGAGGGTTAAATCTTAAGCCGCTGTTGTAAATGATCTCTGATCCTGGATCTTAAATATCTGAATGCAACACAGATATTAAATCAGACAAAGGTCACTCTAACTTATGCTGCAGAAGGTCATAATGGCGTGTTAAGGTACTCCTACCATGAGTCTGCAGCTGAAACAGCAGGCTGGTGGTGGACGGTGGGGGGTGCAGTTCAATAAATGGCTAACTCAGACTCAAGCAGCACACTCGTGCATGCACCCACCAGAGGAAATTTTAGATTATTTAATGAACGGAAGATCTCGGACTGTAGGAGAAAATCAGAGAACCTGTTTTCCTTCTACAGGAAAACAGGATAAAAAAAAGGCCACAGATGAAGGAAGTCACGAGTCCTCCCCGTGTTTCTGTACTAGTTTCATTTTACCTGAACTTTTGGCAGATTTTAGGGTCTTTAGGCCTTAATTAAACCATTGGTACAGGTGTATGCAGGTATATGCAGGCAGAGAGCCTTGAAAGACCGGAGGTTGTATTTATTGCAGTCAGACAATAATACAGAACTAAAGATTAAGCAAAAAATATATATAACTACACCCTCTAGTGGCTGGTTCCAGTACAGGTTTTCACTCCTACCTCTTAAATGTAAATACATGGGACATTTTCCTGATTAACCCTTTGATGCATAATGGTCACTACAGTGGACAGGTACTCAAAATTGTTATTTATGTATTTTTGCTATTAAGCACAGCTGTTGAAGACTTTATTGCATTTGAGCCCCTCCGTGTGGACTTCAGTAAGTCAAGCCAACACATTTCATGTTCAGAATGCACGCTGTCCACTGAGGTGGACATGTAATAAATTATTTGTAAATTATTAAATGTTACAAAAAATATTTGTTGAAATTTGTTTCATTCACACTCAAAGATGAATGAAAAAAAATGTTTAAAAATCATGCTTAAAGATTTCATAATTCATGCGTCAAAGGGCTAAAGGGCTGAGTTTTTCATGCAGGCTGAACATGGAAATAGTCTCCTACACCTATCTCCTGTGTTAGCTTCTGACAGAAAACAGACGGTGAAACTCGGATTAGAAAGGCCTGAAAGATCTATGCCACACTGTCACTTAACATTCACGAACTCACCCATCTTGACTCATAACAGGGAAGGCTGTTGCTGGTTTAGCGTTCAGGAAAAAGCAGAGAACGTCTCTAATAGAGGAAGCTAACCGTTACCATTAGCAACTCCACCACACAGCAGAACTCCTTCAGGCTTGTGTTTTTTGTAGATGTAAAACATCTACGTTGCAAGTCAGTGGTAGTCGCATTGCAGTTATCCAATTCGAGGTGAGAGGCCCAAATATCAGGAAATAAGACACACAAACCTTCCGTCTAAAGCTCAGCTGTGAAGTGGCTCACTTCTAGTTCCTAGAAATGGTGCACCATTGTTTTCTGCCCCCTGAAAATGACTTACAAGGCATTTATTCCTACCAGAGACCACTGCAGACACGTTTACACAGCAGCCCATAGTTATATTCCCACAGAAACATGTTTAATTAGACTCCCCTCATTCTAGGCTTTGGCAGGATATGTTCTCCTGTCCCTGTAATAGACTTAAGGCTAGTTTATACTTCTCCGTCTTTGTCAACACGGAGACACACAACGCCATTATCCATCGTTGTGATGTTTTTAAAGGAAACCATAGTTTATAAATATACAGACCCATTGAAAGTTATTGTTTACAACCGGGTAACAGCGCACATCCACAGAAGCTGGAGGGCAGGAACCCCATTTACGAGATTTAAGCTAACAAAACTAAACGTAGGGATTTAGATCTTACTTTTTTCTTTTTAAAGATTTATTTTCATTTATTCACAATAAAAATAAAATTCAAAACAGGTTAACTAAAAAAATACTGAAAAAGGAACAGAAAGAAGTAAAAACTTATAGTATCTGTCCCCTTATTCCGTCACAAGAACTTGCCACCATGTAGATGGTTTAGCCATTAACCAACAGCTTCAATGGGTCTAAACTAATGGTATTTTAGACTGGAGAAATGGTCTGTGAGCACCTTATAAAGTTCCTGCGGGCACCAGGCTGGTGTCTACTGCTTTAGATGGTCTCTCAGTCTAAGTTGAATTCCTGAAATAGACTTTTGCACCATATTACAGTTCCACCCACAGCTGTTCAGTCTACCTCTGCTCTTCCCATTCATATTAGGAGAAAGTGACAAATAAAATCAATACAAAACACTTGTTCCCATCTGTTCCTTTCTCAGAATCCTCCCAAACACAACCTTTGGTGCTTGAACAAACAGAGGACAGACAGCTCTGTTTTCAAGGCCTGGACATGAATGAGGCTTCCATAAATATAAAAAAGCTCAGGCGGTATATTTGCTTTCATTTTAGGAAAACCTGGCCGTTTTAAAAGAATAAGGAGGATCGTTGGGGATCGGCAGACTCGTGGACAGATATAAAAGGAAGAAAGTGCTTACCTGAGGCGTTTTTCAGGTAGCCATTTGAGTCAGCGGTGGTGTACATGACATAAGGACCTGGTTGATTCACACCAAAAGGCTGAAAAAATAGTACAGATTATTTTATTGTTTACAATCTCTTTTCTGATTAGTGTCCATCTTTCAAAGCAAACGAGGACAGATATAAATAGCTGTAATTTAACATCGGCTGACACAGCAATGGCCTGACCTGGCTGGCTCAGAATCTGCCTGATCATAAAGGAGAGTGACATTGGCTTGTTTATGCCTTAGTGTGGGTGGATGCTTAAGTACTGTCTCATCTCCTCATTACGAAAGGATAACAGGGAATGAGCAGACCTGTCAAGTTACCCTTCACTTTACATCATCATGAGCAGACACCCCCCCACCCCCGAAGAGACTTGGCCCGTCATGCAGTAGCCGGATGAGAGAAGAATAAGAATGAGATACATAAAAAAAACCCTTAAAACAAAAATAAATAAGATGGGGGGGGGGGGGGGGGGTCTGCAGGAAGAAGAGGTGTGACTAAGAAGAGTACGAGAGTGAAATGGAAAGACAGAGCAGGCTGATGGATGGGAGAGGATAGGAGTTGAAACAGCTGCAAGCACCACTCGTCTAGTGCATTCATCATAAATTTCACTTAGACATCAAGCATGCGGAAGAGTAGACAGCGTAGCAAAACAACCAGCAGCCTCTTGTCCATGTCAAAGCTGATGTGTTTTGTAAAGGGCTTCCACCAGTGAGAGGCTGGATTCAGAGTAATACTGTTCTTTAATCTTCATTGGTCTGCCCGCGTGTGATAATTGTCCATTAGCACACTAGAGATTAATAAAGCTAAACATTCAATCCATCAAACATCTTTACCCCACAGCTGATTACAGATGAAGAGGTTATGTGAGGAAAAAACAAACTTTACACGGTGTTCTCCGGCTGCAGAGCCAAACCTTTAAATTACAGAAAGACTGAGATGGTTGTTTCTGACAAAAACACAGAAACAATGTTTGGTTTTTACATTGGTTTCACTTCACATTTGCACCATTTTGTGTTTTCCAAATAATTTTACAGAGTTCCTCTAATTTTGCTTTTTTCATCTAATTGTTCCAGACAACCTGACTCAATCCAAAGCATAGTTTTTAAATGGCAATTTCATTTAAGGGTCAAAAGTGACCCAGACCAGCCCAAACCTAGTTAATTTATCAGGGATTAACCACATTTTTGTAAAGCTGAGCTAACTTACAACCAGGCCTGATCACTATCACACCTTCAGAAATAAGAAGAACCTGTCTGAAAACATAAAGGAGGTTAAAGACCTCAAAAAGCAACACATCATAGCTCTTGTGAAGACACTCAAGAACCAAAGAACCCAGAACAACATCTAAAGCACAGCAGGCCTGAAAATGTGCAAGTTCTCCCACTTAAAATGATGACAGAGGTCAGTAATTTTCATCATAGGTACACTTCAACTGTGAGAGATATAATGTGAAAAAAATCCATAAATTCACATGGCAGGATTTTTAAAGAATTTATTTGTAAATCAGGGTGGAAAATAAGTATTTGGTCACTTCCAACAAGGAAAATCTCTGGCTCTCACAGACCTGTAACATCTTCTTTAAGAGGCTTTTCTGTCCTCCACTCGTTACCTGTATTAATGGCACCTGTTTGAACTCATTATCTGTATAAAAGACACCTGTCCACAGCCTCAAACAGTCAGACTCCAAACTCCACTATGGCCAAGACCAAAGAGCTTTCGAAGGACACCAGGAAAAGAATTGTAGACCTGCACCAGACTGGGAAGAATGAATCTACAATAGGCAAGCAGCTTGGTGTGAAAAAATCAACTGTGGGAGCAATTATCAGAAAATGGAAGACATACAAGACCACTGATAATCTCCCTCGATCTGGGGCTCCACGCAAGATCTCATCCCGTGGGGTCAAAATGATCATGAAAACGGTGAGCAAGAATCCCAGAACCACACGGGGGGACCTGGTGAATGACCTGCAGAGAGCTGGGACCACAGTAACAAAGGTCACCATCAGTAACACACTACAACGGCAGGGAATCAGATCCTGCAGTGCCAGATGTGTTCCGCTGCTGAAGCCAGTGCATGTCCAGGCCTGTCTGAAGTTTGCCAGAGAGCACATGGATGATACAGCAGAGGATTGGGAGAATGTCATGTGGTCAGATGAAACCAAAGTAGAACTTTTTGGTATAAACTCAACTCGCCGTGTTTGGAGGAAGAAGAATACTGAGTTGCATCCCAAGAACACCATACCTACTGTGAAGCACGGGGGTGGGAACATCATGCTTTGGGGCTGTTTTTCTGCTAAGGGGACAGGACGACTGATCCGTGTTAAGGACAGAATGAATGGGGCCATGTATCGTGAGATTCTGAGACAAAACCTCCTTCCATCATTGAGAGCTTTGAAGATGAAACGTGGCTGGGTCTTCCAACATGACAATGATCCCAAACTCACCGCCCGGACAACAAAGGAGTGGCTCCGTAAGAAGCATTTGAAAGTCCTGGAGTGGCCTAGCCAGTCTCCAGACCTCAACCCCATAGAAAATCTGTGGAGGGAGTTGAAAGTCCGTGTTGCTCGGCGACAGGCCCAAAACATCACTGCTCTCGAGAAGATCTGCATGGAGGAATGGGCCAAAATACCAGCTACTGTGTGTGCAAACCTTGTAAAGACCTATAGTAACCGTTTGACCTCTGTTATTGCCAACAAAGGTTATGTTACAAAGTAATGAGTTGATTTTTTGTTATTGACCAAATACTTATTTTCTACCCTGATTCACAAATAAATTCTTTAAAAATCCTGCCATGTGAATTCATGGATTTTTTTTTCACATTCTGTCTCTCACAGTTGAAGTGTACCTGTGATGAAAATTACTGACCTCTGTCATCATTTTAAGTGGGAGAACTTGCACAATCGGTGGCTGACTAAATACTTTTTTGCCCCACTATATATATATATATATATATATATATATATACATATCACTTATATGGGGGGACAGTAGGATATACTGGGATACTAAAGGACAGAGGATATTTGCAACTTTTAAATTGGAAAACTCAGGCCAGATGATTCCCAGACACATCCAGAGTTCTTGTGAGATGTTGTTAGAATGATGATGGTAAAAACTGCTGCCCCGTAGCAGTTGGAGCTTGAATAGCACCACACACAAACAGTAAATGTTTGCAGGTAAATTCTCAAAAAAGAATTTGTTTAGTCTGCTTTGAAGATTGATTTAGTATCATAACACAAAACTCTGTGTATCAATATTTTCTTGCATTGCTAGCATTTAAAAATTTGTTGTTTTTTTCCAGATGTTTGTGATCTAAAAGTGACAAAATCATATCTTTCTCACAGCGATGCATTTAAGTACAGATGCTCCTCTACTCGTTACCAAACTAGTGAGAGTTGTGGCTTGATTGTGTTAATACGAGCATCAAATATTACATACTATAAGAAACTATCATACTGGGCACAGGGGGCAAACTAGGAACAAGTAGCAGTTATGAGAACATCAATCCCAGCCAGTCTCAGTAGAGATCAGCTGTCAGGGTGTCCCTGCCCAATAACAAACTTCAAACAGCAGATCCCATAGCATCATTTCAAATGTCAGGAGTTTAAGAAAATACTGACTTGTTTATTATTATTATTGAAATTCTTACACTGTACATTATTGGAAAAACCCGAGTCGCTATAAAAGGAAGGGAAGCCTTTGGTGCAACAGTTTCTTTTGGCTCACTGAAGCCACCAGAACCCTGGTTTTGTAACAGGGTAACACATCTCTCTGAAAAGCTTTTGTACTCTTCTGATTTTATCAGCCCTTTGATGCCTGCAGAAAGGAGGCAGCAGAGCAGCCGTACAGCATGACAGAACCTACACCATGTTGTACCTTTTATGATGGGCTTCATTTTCTCACCAGAAAAAGTGTTGGGAGTTCAGTCTCGAAGAGCTAAAGGTTAAACTCAGTTCCTAATGTTGTGAAAAGCTAAAGGTGAAGTTCTGGAGTAAGGTGCAGGTTTGGATCAGGCTTTCTGAAATGTTCACAAACTAAAAACCAATCAGGTTCATTTTCTGCAGTAAAGTACATAATTACATGTTTACCTCAGGTCTAATCAATCGTATTTGTATTTTCTAAGGAATCATTTCAGTTCATCCCATAAGTATAAATAATAAACCGATATGTAAAAATACCCAGACTACTTTCTGATACTGTAGTCTGACTGCTTTGTTTGGAAACCTTTATTGTTTTACTGAAATATGTTGGTTTTCCTAGCATTTCTTAAGAATATACCTCAAATTCCTGACCACAGATCTGAAAAGGACACAGTTTTCCTACACAAGACTTTTTTTTTTGTCAAATTAGTCAAATGGCATGTTCTTACCCTGACATCTTCAGGACAGGCGTTGGAGCAGAGGCCACTGAGCACTGGGGAAGAGGAAATCACAGATCGTCAGAGCGAACATCTTTTTCAGGAACACAGTAACACTCTCTGTTGTAGGGAATGCTGTTGCTGTGCTGAAACAGCCAGCGTGTCCAACTGAGATAGATGAGTTTACGCCGAGACTCAAACTCATTTTAAAGTGTTTGACTGGAAACAGAATCAGTTAAATCCCCGATTATTGTTCATATTTACACCACATTTAACAGAATTTAATCATCAGTTGTGCATGCTATGTTGGTGTGATCGAAACAGACAGAAGTGGAGGTTAAAATAAACCACAGCAATTAAAAACCCAAAACAATAAGCTATTAACATGAGCGTGTTTGCTCTAGCAGCTTTTCACTTATTGACACAAGCGAGGCGAGGATGAAGTCCAGTGAATAGTAAATCAGGTATTAGAGAAGTGATTTTATTAGCATAGTAATGGCATTCTGAGTTCAGAGTTCCTTTGATTTGGGCGGCGGAGTCAAGCTAAAGCCTAATTGTGTTCATGAGGTCAGGCACTGAATTAGACAATGACCAATGCACCCGTCTAAAGACGACAACACAGAGCTAAAGCAAGGTAACAACAATGGAGGAAAGAAAACACAGAAGAGAAATGTCTGGGGGGGTATTTAGTTAGCAACTGATGGACAATACCACTATGGGTAAAGTCTTCAGTAGGGTGTAAACATTGCACTAGAAGGTGGATGGTGTTTGCAGGGTCGTGGTGAGGTGTTCCAGTGCAGATTAAAGGTCTCATTCACTCAAATTTTAAGAACTGAGTTTGTTTGTGGTCTCCAGTGTGAACTGATGTCATATGAGACATTTTCAGTGGAAAACAGCTCTGGAGCTGCTGTTTCAGGAAGTAGAAATTAGTTGGGGATAGGGGCAGAAAAGAGCAGGACCTGGTGTCTTACTTATTAATATTCATGATATGCAAACATTTAGCCTCTGATTGGTTAACAGCAGTGTGACTTGTCTGCTGCTTTTGATCGTTCTTGTTTCTAAAAATGCAATACTGACGTTTTATTTTGTTCTGCCATGTTGTGGAGTTGCTAATGCTAATGGTTAGCTCATATTAGCTTAGACACTCTGCTCTCTCCTGGCTACCTAATCAACACAGCCCTCTAGGGTTACAAGCAAAGGTGGGCGGGGCCATAAATGCAAATTTTACAGTGTGATGTAGAAGGGACTGGCTTTCTCTGGCCTGATTATTTTCTGTGTATTTCCTACCTGTGGCTAATTCAGGCCATAAGACAAATGTCATATCGTATCAAAAAGAACAACTATTACACATTTTTTGTGAATGAGACCTTTAATAACATCAGAGGCTCCCCATTAAAAGTGGTTTACCATGGTATTGAGCTTGCACCTGTTAGCAAGTTCATGGTGGTTAATTTTCATGGCAGCAAAATACTGGTAGTATGGGTAGAATATCCATGAGGTCCACATGCACCAGCGCGGGTTGGTTTTCTTAGTGTCACACCAGTGTGATCTTCTACTTCAAAGCTCCTGCAGTGGACCAGGGCCATGCTGGAAATGGTTGAGGTGCTATGCAGAGGTTAATAGTGAATCGTCATGGAAACATGCTGCTAACAAATAGAGCATGGTGAAGGTGCAGAGAGCTTTTCAGGGATGCACAAGGTAGCAGGAGAAGTCTATTAGAGGACCAAAAGTACAGCAATAAAGCCACATTTTGATTGGCTGTGTAGGCTGTAGCTGTGTTGTAATCTAAAGTTTCTGCCAATCCCATAATCCCACATTCACTATAGTCTTCTCTTTTACATCACACTCGATTGATTACTAATCTCACATCTGGCTGAGAAAGCTGCATTTATTATAGAAAGCTTCATGTTGTTGATCACAATCAGGACATCACGGTGTTTGTTGTGCACTCATTTGTTGTAACTAGTCAGAATAAAGCTAAATGAGTTTAAGTTCCTTATCTCTCCCTCCCACCTGTTGGTCTGCAGCTGGTTGATGTGCCGTACCTGCAGCTCCCATTGGAGGCTTCAACCCGCCTCCCCATCGGATTCTGATGTTTTGTATCTGTGCTGTTTGTGCTTCTATGTTGAGGAGTTTTTTTTTTGTGTAATAGTTACTCCCCGCTGGGTCTAACTCTGCTATGCCTTTTTTTTTACACCTTACCCCCAATTATCCTCATGTAACACCCTTTTCATCTATCTATTAAGGTAGCGCGACTCATGTTGCGAATGACCGCAGTCACCAATTCTTGTCATGTGTCTTACCCATGTATGTCTGATCTCTGAATTGTGTGCACTGAAACTCAATTTCGTTTCTCTGTATGTCCTGCACATGTGGTAGAAATGACAATAAAAATGACTTTGACTTTGAAGTTGTTGCTGAGGTACAGCTCACTGATGATACACAGATGTTTACAAATCTTTTAAAATACAGAAAAGCATTAGAAAAGGCAGCACTGACAGTAGCTTTAACTTAAGTGAAGTTCTTAATCAATACCACAGTGACGTTTGGAGGGACTTTACTAGTATTCAGCTCGGACAGGAAGCAGCTAGCTCAATACAGCAGGCTACATCTATCTGACTGATGAGAGCAGGCTTGTTAGGAATACAGCGTGTGTGCACGCTGAAGAAAACAACAACAAAACAGAGTGTGGACAAATATCAGGTTTAACTTGGATAAACAAAAAAAAAAAAACAGGGCTGAAAACTTTTAGCTGGAACAAAGCATTCTGGGTAACCGGCTCTATCAACAGCTGAGAGAGAACCCATGCATGTTTCTTTATAGGTCAGTTACTCTTAATGTACAAACTATGACACCCTGACCAAATCTCCACAGACACACAGAGAAACATATTCTGTTTAGGAGTGGAAACCTTTCACGCAGATTAAAAAACACAATTTTATTTGGATTAATGTGGACTATAACACAAGCATCAGGACTTTAGAACTGAGACAAAAACGTTTAAAGAAATATCTGTTGGTACAATGTGGCAGACTAATAAAAACCAGTTTCTTTGTTAGCTGCTTTAGTAATTAGAGTGGTCATTAAAACGTACTTATGGGAAACCACAGAGACACTAAAATATGTCATACAAATAACGTTACTGACCTTCAGCAATAAAAAAGGGTGTTAATAAGTAATAGATGGGGCTGGTGCGGGTGGCGTACAATGATGGGCAGAAGCTGCTGCTGAGGGTACCTGGATGGAGCGCAGCCAGCCAGATGTTTATGTATGCTGGTACTCCTCCATGTGCTGCTAATCTAATGTACAGATGTATGTGCTGTCTGATGGCCTCCGACAATAACGTTGTTTCCCTTCCGTCCAGCACAAACGAAGCTCGGTTCACTTCTTCAGTCTCTGGAATCACTGGGGCTGTTGCCTGTATGTTTTTGACTGATTAATATCACAGCAAAAATGAAATCTGTTCTAGTAAAGGAAGACCTTGAGGGACTGATTCATGCATTTATCACCTCCAGATTGGATTACTGCAAAGGTCTTTATGTAGGGGTGAGTCAGGTGTGTCTCTCTCACTTAGTTTAAAATGCTGCTGCTCGCCTGCTGACTGGCACCCGCGGGTCGAAGCACATCACCTCAGTGTGGGCTTCCCTTCATTGGATTACGGTTGTTTTTTTGCAGCGTGTTTTAAAATCCTTCTTTTAACGTAAAAGTCCTTAAAATGACAATGCGTAGTTTTAACCATTAATCTCTGGAAATATCCATCGAAATGTTGTTGAAAATGAATGAAACAATTCCCAGTTGTTGAAAAATATTGGCAGCTACGTAATATAACCATAAAAATCAGGTCTAAAATGGGAGCGGGTATTAATGGGCCATTCCCATCTGTACCGGGTCGGCCCGGGCCGGGTAGCGTAGTTGTTTACATATCTGGGTGGCCTGGTATTTTTCCGGGCCAACCAAGGCTCATTCTCAGCCCTCTTCTCGAGGGGGTCTGCTTCAGGCCGACCAGGGCCAACACACCCACTGCTGACAGCAAATTCACACCTTCCATTAGAGCAAGCCTCTGATTGGAGGGTAGAATCAGCCCACATGGGCTTAAGGCAAGGATGTGTGGAATCAACCGGGCCAGGCTGGGGCCGATTGGGGCTACCCGGCCCGGGCCGACCCGGTACAGATGGGAATGGCCCATTAGTCTCTGGGCGACGCCATATTAGATGCCATGTTTCCTTCTACGGGAGCCCATGAGGACAAAATGCATTTACTGATTTGTAACAAATGATTACAAAACTTTCACTACTCATAAATGTTGTTGTTTTACACATTTACATCTTCACTTGTTAACAGTGATGAAAGGGAGTCTGATGTTCTTGTTATTTTGCTGGAGTTTGAACTCTCCAAGGCTTTTTGACCCTAATAGGCATCTGTCGGTAAGGTCTTACTCCAACACAAAAATACTGCTTGCTTGCAGTGATTTAGGTATCTACTGCCCCCTATCATCAGGAGAAATGCGCACTACCACTTAAATTGGGCATGCACCTTCTTATCTCTATGTACAGTAGCAGTCACACTTTGCAGCGTGACGACTACAAATTAATTATGACCAATAAGATGTGATTATTCCATATGAATATGAAAAATTAATCTGATTGATTTTTGACTGTTTAATCAGAAGAGTCTAGAGTTCTTTGCTTGTTCAGGGATCATAAACACACTTCTTATTAATTCAGACAGAGTCAGGTATATAGTTCAAAAAATGTTTTATTATTTTCTAAACCAATTATAATATATGACAAGATATGAATAATGAGATGTGATGGAGTGGACATGCAGTGATGGAATGTGATGTGTAGGTGGTGTGATGTAAGTTAGATGTTTATCAGAATCTTTGGATCTGAAAGAAATTGTGAAATCTGGGTGTAAAAGAATTTGTTGTTTGCTATAAACTAGAGAGTTGATTGTTAATAAAACAGCATCAGACACAATCTTTTGTGTCTACAAACCCTGGCGGAGACCCCCAGCAGATCCGGGCTGTCAGAAGTTGAGCGGACTGCACGGCACCTGAAGCCAGTAGATTAACTTCGGTAAGACCCGTCCAGTCTTGAGATGTCTCCAGGTTACAACAGTAGCTGGAATGCTTGTCTGCGTCCAAAGTGAATATGGCTCTTAGAGAGCCGTCTGGCTGTCAGCTTGCAGCGTGACTGTATGTCAAAATAAATGTCTTAAAAAGGCTTATTTCCCGAATTGGCCGAATTGGGGTTCAGCTGTAAACGGAATGAATCGGGAACTAAATCCTGTTTACACTATGTTCGAACATAAGGATGCCCATCGGTACACTTGGTACCAGGGCAGTCTAGGTCACAGGTCAATGATAGACTTTGTAGTTGTATCATCTGACCTGCGGCCGTATGTTTTGGACACCCGTGTGAAGAGAGGACCGGAGCTGTCAACTGATCACCACCAAGCCCCCACAATGCGGGTGAAAATTTGAGGCCAACGCATAAGTGACAAAAATTGTAGTTTCACCCTCATCCACTAGGGGCTGGTGTCAGAAGCGCGCAAATCCTCATTGACTCCCATGTTAAAAATACCAATTTCACAGCAGAAATAAACATGTTTACAGCCTGGTACCAAAACATGTTTTTGGTTTAAATTATCTAGTTTACACTCATAACAACTCTGAGGGGGGTGAATTTTTTTCTCACTCTTCTGTTTAAGTGTATTAAAAGCCTAAAATTATGTATAATTAATGAGCATCCGACCCACGTGACCGCAGAGCTAGCTCTGTGGAAAGGCCTCAGTCTGGCCTGGAAACTGTTTCGGGATTTTGAGTCTCTGTTTGTGTATTATTTGTTGGATATTATTTGTGCAATTGTTGGACAAAATGACTTGCTGTGGCATTAATTGCACTAATAGAGCGTCCAACGAGTCTCCACTTCATTTTTTTCGCTAAGTAAAATTATATTTATGTATTTTAGGTCACTGCCGAGCTGAGCTTAGATTTTAACATGTATTGTTTAACCATGAAATTTAAATGTAATAGGGTAAAACCCAGTGCATTTAACATAATGTTGTACTTTAGAAAATGGGTTGAAATATAACATGTTGGTGGAGCTGGGTTCCGACTATCGGCTTGTGGAGCTCTCGGGAGACCGATGTTTTCCACCCAGTTCTCCCCTCCCCGCAGCTCGGCGCATCTCTGTCTGATCGCGGCTTCTGTCTGCTGCGCGAGCTGCCGGCTTGTGGTTCTCCCCTCCCCGCAGCTCGGCGCATCTCTGTCTGATCGCGGCTTCTGTCTGCTGCGCAGGCTGCCGGCTTGTTGTTCTCCCCTACCCGCAGCTCGGCGCATCTCTGTCTGATCGCGGCTTCTGTCTGCTGCACGGGCTGCCGGCTTGTGGTTCTCCCCGCAGCTCGGCGTATCTCTGTCTGATCGCAGCTCCTGACTGCTGCGCGGGCTGCCGGCTTGTGGAGCTCTGGGATGGAAACCTTTCCACCCGGTTCTCCCCAGCGGCAGCTCTGCGCATCTCTGCTGCCGCTGTGCGGCTGCCGGCTTGTGGAGCTCTCGGGAGACCTCTGTGTTCCACCCGGTTTTACCCAGCGGTCAGCCCAGCGTATCTCTGACTCAGAAGCTCTGGTGTTGTGCACAGTTAACTCTGGTTGTAGCTAGGTTGCTACCTCCGTTAGCTTAGCTTTCACCTCCACGTTAGCTTTGGGTTAGCTTCAGGTTAGCTTGTAGCTAGTTCAACGGGGTGTCGTTAGTTGATCCCAGCCTTACAGCCCCACCCTCAGCTCCACCTCTCTTCCCTTTTGTGGAATTGTCTGGGCTTGACGGAACCTGTGACACAGTCAAAATGGTGGTGGTGGCCACCTCCCATTTATCTTCATAAATGTGTTATTGGAGCCTATGGAAACCCATTGTCCAATATTTATATGTCGATGATCACCACCTGGTGGTGAGTTGGATCAGATGGCAGGGGAAGATGCCGCGTAGACCTGGCAGACCCAAACACATAGTGAGGGTCTGCTGGGAATGCTTGGCAGAAGAACCTGTCAAGACGGTCTTCAACTTCCACCTCTGGCAGAGCTTTGACCATGTCCCGAGAGCAGTGGGGGACATCGACTCCGAGTGGGCCTTGTTCCACTCTGCGATTGTTGAGGCGGCTGTTGCTAGCTGTGGTTGCAAGGTGGCCGGTGCCAGTCGTGGTGGCAACCCCCGTACCCGCTGGTGGACACCAGAGGTTCAGGGAGCCGTCAGGCTGAAGAAGGAGGCCTACAGGGCGTGGCTGGTCTGTGGGTCTCTGGAGGCAGTAGACGGTACCGGATAGCCAAGCGGGGTGCAGCAGTGGCAGTTGCCGAGGCAAAATCTCTGTATTAATTGGCTCTGACTTACATGAAACCCACAACATGTCCCATATCGCTCCATCCACACTGATGATAAGTGAAGCCTCCACGGACAGTGGCCCGGAAAACCCTGGTGTCGAGCCTGACGAACTACTGCTAGGACCTCTCCTGTCACAGGAAAGGGGTGGTGAGCCCACAGTGTCGGTCATTTTGCAACAGGTGCATCCCTGCAATGCACTTTTAGATACAGGTTCAGATTTTACAATCATGAGCAAGTCTCTTTATGACCACGTCTGCTTGGATGTAGGGGAGGGGGTGCACATTCCAGAACTGATTCCCTGTGCATTAACTATCAGTGTTTTCTCAGATTCTACAGTGCTCTTGTCTTCTAAGACTCTGCTCCAGTTCACGATCGGGCCCGTGAGCTTGACACACCCCGTGTACATCTCCAAGAGTGGAACCATGCCTCTCACCCTTGGCATGGACATTCTGAGGCGCATTGATGCTTTCATTGATGGGGGGGGGGACTCTGGTCAGGGGTTGGAGAACCTCTGCCCATGGTTCTGCCACCGGACCTCCACTGTCTCACGGTTGGTAACTCTGAGCAGGTCACATTCTGATGTTTTCTCTCAGATTAAACAGGTCGTGGACCAAACAGATGCTCTTGGCACTGTAGTCGAGCGAGAACGACAACTTGTGTTAAAATATCCTGATTGCATCAATCTTTCTCTTTCCACCATGTGGACAGGTGAACATCTTACCAGCTACACTGGTGGCCAGAAACTCAGCTTTGAAACTCAACTTCCAACAGAAAACTTCTTTAACGGCAATCTCAACAACTTGACAGACCCTCTTGCTACTCAAGGTAAAAAGGTGGACACATTGTGGTCCCTAAAACCGTTGTGGCCCCCTGATGAGTGTCCATCTTTCAAACATCTGATGGGTTTGTGTCTGTTTAACTTGCCTTTTCTATAAATGACCTTGTCAGTCTTCAGTTCCAGGACCCTGCTATCAGCAGGATGATCTTGCACCTTTCTGAGCCAAAAGCTTTTTGACATCTTTCACAGGCATTTGACTGTGTTCCTGAGCCGCGTGCTCTCTCTTGTGTTTGGGTCATTCCTCTTTCAGGTGTTGTTGACCACAACGGCACCGGACTGACCGGGGAATCAAGTACCTCTAAGATCAGCGATGTCCACAGAGCCTGTGTGATCCCAGCAGCAGAACCACTCCTACCTGAGTTGGGAAAACCACCTGACCCAGGGGAAGCTGACGCTTGCAGCGACGCTCCGCCTGAGACTCCACACCCTGCAGTTGGGACACCACCTGCCACAGGGAGAGGTGATGGTGGCACAGAGACTCCAGCTGAAGCCCAGTAATCTGCGGTGGGAACACCTTACTCCACTACAGCTGGCGCTGATGACCTCTAAACCTCAGGTGGGTGACTTACCTACCAAAAGGGGAGTCGAATGTCGCCCTGTACCTCTACTGGCTGACCCTGATCTCTCTGAATGCACCTGTGTGTCGACCGGGGGCCCTCCAGAGAGCACATCTGCTCCGGACCCTCGAAAGCCTGCACCTGTCTATAGCCTAAATCATTCTTGGATTCAGTCTTCAGGACAGACAATGTTTCTCTTGCTAGTCACATGTCTGTGTGTGGCCCTAAACGTGACTGTGCTTTCTCCACAGCCTCCTTTAATACGACCGTATGAATCTGGGTTCTCTTCAGCTGTCTCACTCCGAGGACTCCCAGATCTCTTGATGTCCAACCATCACCTGCTGCTCCAGCCAGTTCGGTCTGGTGGCACTGTGGCTTTCACTAGTGAGCGGGCTTTGCAAAGCCTTAACAACAGCCTGCGTCCTGTGTTTTCTGTCTTCTCTTTTCCACAGACAAGTCTTAAGAATCCAGCAGGGGCAGTATGACTCCTCATGATCTGAGGGCCTCTCATTCTGACCTCAATTTTGCTCCTAATTCTGGTCACACAATAGTCACCTATGGTAAACTGGTTAATAACATTTTGCAGGGAAGGTCAGGTCCATGCCTGACAACTAAACCACTCTCTCCGGTCATGTATCTGATCAGGGTCTCCAAAGGTAACAAAGTTCCCATCTATTTATGGGTTCACAAGACCAAATTCAAACCGCACCAAGGTACCACTAATTTGGATGTTATTTTAAGCAATATAGCTGACATCAACTCCGAGTTGGCCTTGTTCCACTCTGCGATTGTTGAGGCTGCTGTTGCTAGCTGTGGCCGGTGCCAGTCGTGGTGGCAACTCCCGTACCCGCTGGTGGACACCAGAGGGTCGGAGAGCCGTCAGGCTGAAGAAGGAGGCCTACAGGGCGTAGCTGGTCTGTGGGTCTCTGGAGGCAGCAGACAGGTACCGGATAGCCAAGCGGGGTGCAGCAGTGGCAGTTGTTGAGGCAAAATCTCGGGCGTGGGAGGAGTTTGGTGAGGTCATGGAGAAAAACTATCGATCGTCACCATAGAGGTTCTGGCAAACTGTCCGGCGCCCTCAGGAAAGGGAGGCAGCAACTCGCTCACACGGTTTACAGTGGGGATGGGGAGCTGCTGACGTCAACTGGGGCTATAGTCGGGCAGTGGAAGGAATACTTTGAGGAGCTCCTCAATCCCACCTATGCGCATTCCGAGGAGGAGCCAGAGCCGGGAGACCTGGGGATGGATTGTCCAATCTCTGGGGCAGAAGTTGCTGAGGTAGTCAAACAACTACACAGTGGCGGAGCCCCGGGGTGGATGAAATTCGTCCTGGGTATCTCAAGGCTATGGATGTGGTAGGGCTATCGTGGTTGACACGTCTCTGCAACATTGCGTGTTCATCGAAGGCAGTTCCTTGAGAGTGACAGACCAGGGTGGTGGTCCCCATCTTTAAGAAGGGTGACCGGAGGGTGTGTTCCAACTATAGGGGGATCACACTCCTCAACTTCCCTGGAAAGGTCTACTTCAAGGTACTGGAGAGGAGGGTCCGATCGATAGTCGAATCTCAGATTGAGGAGGAGCAATGTGGTTTTCGTCCTGGCCGTGGAACTGTGGACCAGCTCTATACCCTTGCAAGGGTGATGGAGGGGGCATGGGAGTTTGGCCAACCAATCCACATGTGTTTTGTGGATTTGGAGAAGGCTTATGACCGTGTTGCCAGGGGCATATTGTGGGGGACGCTCCAGCAGTATGGGGTGGGTAGCCTTTTGTTAAGGGCCATTCAGTCTCTTTACCAGAGGAGCGTGAGTTTGGTCCGCATAGCCGGTAGTAAGTCGGACCTGTTCCCGGTGAGGGTTGGACTCCGCCAGGGCTGCCCTTTGTCACCGGCTCTGTTCATTACCTTTATGGACAGAATTTCTAGGTGCAGCCGTGGTGTGGAGTGTGTCGAGTTTGGTGGCAGGAGAATTTCGTCTGCTTTTTGCGGATGATGTGGTCCTCCTAGCTTCATCCAGCTCTGACCTTCAGCTCTTGCTGGGTATTTTCATGGCCGAGTGTGAAGCGGCTGGGATGAGGATCAGCACCTCCAAATCTGAGACCATGGTTCTCGACTGGGAAAGGGTGGCTTGCCAACTCCGGGTCGGGAAAGAGGTCCTACCTCAAGTGGAGGAGTTTAAGTATCTCAGGGTCTTTTTCATGAGTGAGGGTAGGAGGGATCGGGAGATCAACAGGCGGATTGATTCGGCATCTGCAGTGATGGGGATGCTGAGCCGATCTGTCGTGGTGAAGAGGGAGCTGAGCCAGAAAGCCAGGGTCTCGATTTACCGGTCGATCTATGTCCCAATCCTCACCTATGGTCATGAGCTTTGGGTAATGCCTGAAAGAACAAGATCACGAATACAAGCGGCCGAAATGAGTTTCCTCCGTAGGGTGGCCGGGCTCAGCCTTAGAGATAGGGTGAGGAGCTCGGACATTCGGGAGGGACTCGGAGTAGAACCGCTGCTCCTCCGGATCGAAAGGAGTCAGTTGAGGTGGTTTGGGCATCTGGTCAGGATGCCTCCTGGACGCCTCCCCGGGGAGGTGTTTCGGGCATGTCCTGCCAGCAGGAGGCCCCCGGGTCGACCCAGGACACGTTGGAGAGGTTACATCTCCAGTCTGGTCCAGCAATGCCTTTGGGTCCTGCCGGAGGAACTGGTGGAGGTGGCTGGGGAGAGGATGGTCTGGAGCTCCCTAGTTGGGATGCTGCCCCCACGACCCGGACCCGGATAAGCTGAGGAAGATGACAACAACAACGTAGATCCTGTTTTAATAAACCACAATATTCTGATTTTCGGCCATTCTGGCAAATCAGAATGTGCCATGTCTGGAAGACTTTACCACAACATTCCCCTGAAAGCCACACCTTCCTTCAGATAAACGTTTCTTAATTCTGTGAATAACGAATCTTCAAATGTTATGTGAGATGAACCTTAACCTTAATTTGTATCTTATGAAGATGTGTATGAGTGTAGATAATGATAAACTTGTCACATCACACGCATACTGATTTGTGATATAAATGGATCATGGTAAGAACAACATTCATTTCAAATTCATTGATTTAAGCGCAGATTATTCAAACATTTCATTTAAACATCTTATTCATTCATCACATATGATTATTTAACTTATGAGTTGTAAAAGTCTTGTCGGATTCGTGTTGATTCACTTTTATTCAGAGAGACTAATCCAGCAGTCTGACTTTAAGCAAAGAGAGATAATGATTTTGCGTCTGGTGAAACCGTGAGTTTATTTATGTCTGCGTTGAAGAACAACGAGTGAGAAAAAGGTTGATTTGTGCATCTGGATCCTCCAGCTGGCACAACCCTGACCCAGCAGTTCCGGAGTGCACGAAAGGTTATGCTGTGTCAATTCGATGGTGGAGATTGACCCTTTTTATTCATTACACCTATGATCAACCAAGATGGCTAAAGTCTGCTGACAAGCAGCTACTAGTTGTTCTGAGGCCACGGTTGAAGCTTAGGGGTGATCGGGCTTTTGCTGTGGCTACGCCTAAATGTTGGAACCAGCTTGCTACTTGCATTAGATAGGCCACCTCGCTTGCAGCATTTAACACACTTCTTAAGACCTACTTATTCTAGTTGGCTTTTGGTTCTGTGTGATTACTGTGTAAGGTATAGTCACGATTTTAGTGTTTTTGGTGTATTCATGTTTATAAGTGTGTCCTAGCTCAGATGTTTTTTTACTTTCTCATTTCAGTTCATTGTTTTTACTGCCAATTGTTTAAACTTTGTTAGCTTGGATGTATTTTATTTGTTGTTTGCTTTTATCATCTATTGCTTTTATTGTTCAACACTCTGGTTGTATTGTGTATAAAATTCTCTATAAACAAATGGATTGGAGATCACTGATGTTGTTATTTTACTCTTTTTCTTAACTTCATGGTCTTAATCTTTAGATCTTTAGTAAATGTATGCTCCTTTTTAAACCTTGAAAAGAAAAATATGCTTTACTTTAAGCTTAAAGGTATGGTTCAGTCATTATTTCTCATTATAATCGATCACCGTGAGTTTTTCTGAGTGCTCCTTAAAGGCTGGAGGCGCCTCTGGATGGACTCACCCATCTTGACTTGTGACGGGGAAGTCTGTTGTTGGTTTAGCATCAAGGAAACAGCTGAAAAAGTCTCGACTAGTTGAAGCTAACGTTGGCATTAGCAACTCTACCACATGGCAGAACTCCTCCAGGCTTGTGTGATTTGTGGAGATAAAACATCAACGTTGCAGAACAAAGAGAGCCAGTGGTAGAGACGCGCTGCTGTTAGCCAATCAGAGGCGAGGTGTACAAATATCAGGAAATAATACTCCAAATCCTTCTGTCTGAGGCTACTTTCTTCTCCAGCTGATTTCTCTGTGCCGATTCAGGTGCTTCTAGGCGTTCTTCTGCTCGAGTATGACTTCCATGCCATTCATTACTACTAGAGACAAGGGGCCGACTGATATGGGGTTTTTTAAGGCCAATGTCGATTTTTAAAGAATTTTGTTGCAGATGGCCGATATCAATACATTTTAGCAGCACTTTGATTGTGAAAGACACTCACTGTGTGCAATATAAATAAAATAAGTTAATGCAACTCCTAATATTTATTGGACTTTAAATATAAAACAAACTCAAAACATAAAAAAATGGTGTGTTGGGTCCTTTGGGTCCTTTCTTCAGTCTAGTAGTGGCGGCAGTTGGCCACACAACACCTGTTTTTTTTTTAATTAATTTTGGGCGATGGCTCAAATAGAAAAATTTGAATATATCGGGCGGCCTCTATTAGAGACCACTGCAAATGTATCGATTAAACAAGTGTTCAACACCTTTAAAGATTCTGACCATGAATCCGTTTAGAGATGTCTGAGTGCGTTTGTGTTTCAACCCAGTTTTTGGTCCCTTGCACAAATGACTGACTTAGAACCACAGTACACCTGTTTATCATACAGACCCAACCAATCAATAACCATCTATAAAGACAAACAGCTCTCTTGCTCCGGTGCGGCTTGAGAATTCAGCCGGAAACCCTGACGATGCTTTAAAAATCTCCTGTAAAAGACTGAGAGGAAGAAAGGTTCTTCACTCTGCTCCTATTTTGACAAAAGCAAGACTCTATTCATTATGGTCTCAACAATGTACTGTTACAGAATGTGTGTTCACTGTGATCTTTACAGTTTGGAGGAGTGGTTGTTGCAATGAGCAGCTAGATGTGTTTCCTGTGAACCAGCAGGCTGGCTCCTTCCTGTTTTGTTATGAATCATGTTTCAGAAGTGTAAAAAGGTGAGAGAGCTCTTCACACCAAGCACATTAGGACTGGTGACCCTGACAAAATGAGGTAACCCCACTCAGTCTTTAGTTATTGGTTTCAAAATGGTCTAAAATGTTCTGCTGTATCAAACAGTTCCTCAGCCTCATAACTACAGTTTAGTTCTGACCTGCACGTTTGGTCAGAGTCGATGATAATGATAACGGCATCACTGCCAACACCTGCTAACATGGCCAGCTACTGAGTAGATGCTCGTTATCATAAAAGCAACCACCTCTGGACAGGATTTATCGAGACTGTTAAGTTATATAAAAGCTCTGTGATGCATTCCAGTCTTTTTGTCGTTTTATCGTATTAAATCACATCAAAATAAGAATCAACCAAAATATTTTATTCATTCAGGCCGCGTGAGAATTGCTGGAAGATCAGTGGGTTCATGTAAAGGTGTGCGTGTGTGTGTGTGTGTTTCATGTGGTTCAGAATGCCTGTCCTCGGCTTCTGACCAAGTCCTCCAAACACACCCACATCACCCCGCTTCTCCTTCAGCTTCACTGGCTGCCAGTCAACTTCAGGGTTCATTTCAAGATCCTGGTTCTGGTCTATAGGGCCTTACATGGACAAGCACCATCATACATTGGTGATCTTCTTAGTCCCTACACCTCCAGCAGGTCCCTGAGGTCCAGTGATCAAAGCCTACTGGTTGTGCAGCGCACCAGGCTAAAGGTCAAAGGTGACAGATCATTTGCTGCTGTGGCCCCCAAACTCTGGAACTCTCTCCTCCTGAGCCTGAGATCAGTGGACTCAGTGGTCTCCTTTAAAAAGCAGCTGAAAACTCGTTCAGGCAGGATTTTGTGTGACCTTCATCGCCCTCTCCTTATTCTGCTCTCCCCACCTATTCCACCTTCCTCAGGATCCACTGATTTCCCTCTTTCCTATTCACTCTCTCTCTTTCTTAACATTTTTAATCACAATCGTCTATTTTTTGCTCATTTTAAATATATTTTTTAATCATTTTCTAAGTTATTTTTATATTTGTACATTTTTGGTTTTTGTGAAGCGCTTCGTGATTTTTATCTTGAGAGGCGCTATAGAAATGATATTTTCTTCTTCTTCTTCTTATGTGGCAGTGAAGATTTGCAGTGAAGACTAGCTGTAGTATTGTGATGATTTTAACTGATGTGTTTGCTCCAGTCTAGTTAGTTTAAAGTCTAAATAAAAGAGAAGCTCTTAAAAGGGCTTCCTGACATGTACTAGGCAACATACTCATGTCGTTGTTAATATTTGTAAAATATCCCCCGTCAGCTGTGACATGTACTGGAGTTTGACTCCCATAAACATTTCGTGCAACACGGCTGAAAATCAGTGTCAGATTTCACAAACGTGTCACGATACGTTGTCATAACATTACCGCAGTGAGATACGTCCCTCCCTGTTCCATTTTTAAACTGGATCCAACCCCAAAACAAATTGTGACAAATTACACCAATGTAGTATGCAAATGTGCTGGTGTTAAACCACTGTATACAGCGTTGCTCCATTTTCCTGAGCTCTGATCCTTTTACATGCTATCTCGTCTGCCGTCACTTTGTGCGAGTAAACAAGAGGACTTTTTAAAGGCTTTGATATAAAAGGAAATTGTGTACGTGTTGCAAAAGCAAATTGGCTGCTTTAAAGTTCACACGCTTATTAAGAATGTGTCTGAAGCAGGATTCAGATGGAGCTCCCATCAAAAATAAATGTGCAGACCTTGACCCTAACTGGCCATCCTGCATATTACAGTAGCTACTTAACATGTTAAGCAAGGCTGGTCAGAAAAAAGATTTTATCAGACAGAGAAACCTCATGTCACCAACCTGTGAAAACAGATTTAGCAGTGCACACTGAAGGCACTCCAAGAAAATGTCAGTGTTAATCTGCAAAAACAACCACAACGTACGCTCAAGTCAAAGATGATCAAACCGTTCTGCAGTGACCTCAGACTATTCAGCAAATATCCAGAGTCCAGGTGAATGTCTGCAGCTTCTAATCACTCCAGTACTTTACCAGCTTAGACATAAAGAGGAGGATTTTAAAAGGATGTGAGTTTTTTGGTGTGGCACTGAAGGTGGAGTGGAACTGTTCTAACGTGGTCAGAAAACCCTCTGTGTGTAATCACACTGCTCATCAGCTGTGAGCAAACATCAGATCAAAACATCACCATCATCTGTGAAGGACACAACAATCAGTAAGTCGTGGAGATTGGTTTATTCATCATTTGTTAAGGGTCAGGGTACTTTCATCACTGTGTGTGGCAGCAGATCAGACGACTACACCGTGGGATTAGGCTGTCGTTTGTCTGAAGTACAGTTCGTTCAAAAGGAGAAAGAACTCGGGTCAGAGGGGAAAAGCCACTGTGCCACAACCTCACCGCACACTACTTACTCCTCGGTCAGAACCAAACACAACGCTGTCTAGCATGGAAAACGTTTCACGTGAGAAACACGAAAGGGGACTTATGCAAATCTGACTTTTGCATCTGTGTGTTCTGCCACGTGGGTCTCAGCTGCCACTATAAACACCATAAAAACATCTATCCAATCTCTGTGTCTGCTTTTATGAACTACTTGCCTAAAACCAGCCGTTTCAAAAAGTCCCTGTTTGTGACGCCACAATTGCTGAAATTAGCATAGTGGTTTTAAATTAGCACTTGCACACATGTGATGGTGATTAAAGAACACAACCTAAGTGATGTGTGGATGTAAATCATCCGGGTGTGACACCATGCTTTAACTTGAGCGCTGTTGGTACAAAAAGCAGGAATTCCTCATGTTTTCTGTGATCAACACCCAGCCTATCAGGGGATGGGTGGGGTTGGGGTTTCCAGGACAACAGAGGGCATATCCTGTCATGCACCTGGTCCAAAATAGTGCATTTAATATTGTGTTTATTTTGTGTGTTTTTGTTTTTCAGAGACTTTTTAACACGGACAAATTTGTCCCTCATTCTCCTCCACCTCTTAATGCGCTCGCCACCTCCAAACCCAGGTTTCCCGTCACTTCTGTCCACAAATAAAATGCTTGCTGTGTATTTTTCAATTCTCCAGTCACAGAGTTTGTTTCCACAAGGTAATCTTCAAGCTACTCCGTGTCTTCTGCTAGATATCTTCGGCTCTCTTTATGTTTTTCAGGGCGAAATGGTGGTGCTGTCGATGACAGGGGCGTCCTGACCAATAACAAGCTTGTGTTCTCCATCTCATTGGACGAATGTTTAGAAAAGAGAGCTCGACTCCGTCCATCCTTGCAAGCCTGCTGGAGAGCTCTCAAAAGGACGGATTATGGCACAGCGTGTGTCCACCCTGACGCAGACGAAGAAGTATACATTAGGTTTTAGGTCTCTTCCCGGTGGGAAGTGCCCGCTTGTATCTGCAATCTCGTCCTTTCGGTCACTATCCAATGCTTGTGACTACAGGTGAGGGTAGGAACGTAGATCGACCAGTAAATCGAGAGCTTTGCCTTTGCCCCCAGCTCTCTCTTCACCATGACAGATCGTCACAGTGCCCGCATCACTGCAGATGCAGCACCAATCTGCCTATCGATCTCACGCTCCAGCTTTCCCTCACTCGTGAACAAGAACCCGAGATGCTTAAACTCCTCCACTTGAGGCAGGACCTCGTCCCTGACCCGGAGAAGGCACTGTACCATTTTGCGAAAACCACATTGCTCCTCCTTCCATATCTGTCTTATTAACATGTTGGTGATGAAACTATGAGCTAAATCCCAGTTAATGTGAAATATTATTGAACGTACCACCATATCAGGGTTTTAGTTGGATACAACTAAAGAAGAACAAATGCCAAATGCTAGATACAATTCTTTTTTGTCTGTCTTCCTCTGATATGTCTGTATGGGATGAGTCCATCTAACATTCGTACTGCTTTGACAAAGCAATGAGTGAAGAAAAACCTGCTTAAATATGTACATAATAAAATGTATCTATAAAAGAAATAACCAAGAATATTTACTGTTACAACACTGGTGTAATGAACACACATCTCTGACTATGTTGTTTCTCTGTATTTTCACATACAGTTAAATATCCGAAATGTTCTAATAAATCAGACTTGAGTCGAAGACCTCTGGAAACCCTCTTGTGCTGTCCTTGTGACAGTTAGTAGGAGAAAAAGGAAACACACTTAAAGATTTTGTGACTTGGATCTACTGATGCAAAAAGTGCAAAGAGAAGACGTTAGCAGCATCGGCGCCAGAGACCTTCACATCTCAGTGGGCGCACCGATGCTCCAGGATGTACATGACTCAGAGTGGGCTTTCTGTGTGCGCGGGGTAGGCTTTCACGCTTATGACAGAGAAAACTCAAACCTACAGCTTCGTTCTGCGACACTGCTTTTGTTGTCCACACTTCAACCATAAGAAGACGTAGCAAGATATGTTCTCAATGTATGGAACAAGATACGTGGAATGGCTGCCACACTTTCTGTAGGGATGGTTTGGTCCAATATAAGTCTCTCTCTCTCTCTCTCTCTCTCTCTCTCTCTCTCTCTCTCTCTCTCTCTCTCTCTCTCTCTCTCTCTCTCTCTCACACACACACACACACACACACATACACACACACACACACACACACACACACACACACACACACACACACACACTGAACCGCTCTTTTTCCTGGTTTAGTATGAAGACTGATGGCAGTTGCTTTGTGAGGCTAACCTAATGGAGTGGAGGATGAGCTGCCCTGTACGCGAGAGTTTCATCCCTCAGTGACACTGACACGGACAGAGAACAATGACTTATGTGCTGGAGGATGTGTTATACATGAACATGCTTTTGTTCACGTCAGTAGAAGGAAATAAAGATCATAAATACAATGACATAACAGCAGAAACACACAACGCCAGACAGATAAACACACACGTGTTAAGTGTAGTGAAACTGGGAATTTTTCTGCCTGTTTTTGCTGCTACATCTCAGGAATGGCCTAACTAGAATGGATGTTTTATTTCCTGGAATTATTCCTAATTGTGAAATGACTAAATTACCTTATTGGCCCATTCTTCAAAGCGTTATTGCACATAAGCTGATTTGCTTACATGTTGTGGTTTAAAAACTGAGTAGTTAGTAGGGATGATGACATCGGAGAAACCAAACAGCCACTTCACAAGCGCATGGCACAACATAGAAGAGCCACCTCCACGGGACAGGACTCAGCCGTTCATTTGCATCTAAAGGACAAAGGTCACTCTTTTGAGGATGCCAACGTTCATATTTTGGACAGAGAGGATAGATGGTTTGAAAGAGGAGTAAAGGAAGCCATTTATGTCCACTGTGAGCAACCATCTTTGAACAGAGGCGGTGGTTTACGACACCAACTGTCTGCCATCTATAATCCAGTTTTGAGATCCCTTCCCAGATGCCTCAACGCCCACGCATATCCTGGGCCATCTGACCTCAGGAATTCACATGATAGGGTGGGGCCAGGCTTCACAATGAGCTCACCCGAAACTCTGGCTGAATAGGACCCACAGCCACCCTCACACCTTGGCTCATGTGTTTATGTAGAAGATCATCAGGGGGTCTTTTGTTCCCTCTTCAGGGGGAAACTCCCACTGGGTTTGAATCTGGGACTCTCCACCATTTGACCTTTGAACTGAAGAAGCCTCTCGGATGAGAGGTGAAACGTCTTCAAGCAACTCAATCTTTCAAAGCTCCTTAGACTACAATGACCTGGATGACTGAGAACCTTCATAGACATAGGGATGATGACAACCATTCGTTCCTACAGCAGCCCCTCATACCAGTTTAAAAGACGTACAGTATTCACTGGGACAGACTTTATGCCTGGATAAACTGATCAGAACGGTGAGACCCAGGTTGAAGAGGGTGTACTGTACACGTTTCACACCCATTCACAAGTGGGACATCTGAACTGAGGAAACTGGGCCAGTTCCCATGGTAATCCTGAAGCAAGGCTCTCAAACTGCTGAAAACACAGAGCCAGACGAAAAACTAACATCCTCAAAGGAGGACTCAACTCACTTTTGTGTCACATACACTTAGCAAGAGCATCCCAGTGCGCAGCTCGTGTTTCCTAACCCAGACAGCTTAAAATAACCAAATGTGGGTTACAAATTCGGAGGCAGAGTACAAATGATCCTTAAAAACTAACACCCAAAACAGCTGAGCATCTTATTCTGCAAGAGTTTCACTAAATGTAGGGAAATACAAGAGCTGGAACTCTATAAACTATATAGACATTAAACCAGCCAGCTTCCAGGTGCGGGGGTTGGGTTCCATTTACAATAACAATTAAACAACATGCTCTATATACAGACCTGTTTTGGTGATTAACAAAACAGCTCAAGTCTTAGTGACAGCTTCCTGACAGATGTCTACTGGCTGTGGTTCAGGTTTAACTCTGGATGTGCATTCAGCTGTCTTGCTTTAAAACCCAAACACATCTGTTGTGACCAACCAGTGTTCTATGGAATGTACCAGCAGGACTGGAATATTCTCAAAAATATTCTGCACACTTGTTTTTGTTTACCAATCTATAGTGACTCCCATTGCATCTCTCACAGCTAGAGATTTCAGCAAGCGAATAAATGATTCCTATCTCTGGTTTAATCAGTCTAACCCCGGGTTTCCACCGGAGCCGTCAGCAGCACGTCTTGCTCGCGTAAGCTGCTGCTTGGCCCTTCCCACGAGACGCGAAGCAGCAGGGGAGCAGCTGTCACCGACAGAGCGCGAAGTCACACGAGTGACTTCGTCAGTAAACACAACAACAAGCAGGAGAAAACTACAACATGGTTTGTGTTTTATGTTCTGTCCGTTTTATAATCGCCAATACGGACCTGAAAAACAAAGGAGACCGCTAGCTAGGTGATAACTTCTCACGGGGACGCACAGTTAGTAACCTTTTTTAAAGTAAAGCAACCGGAAGGCAGTACGTTCTTTATTCTGAAAATCTCGGGAGCTTCTCTCCATTTCCGCGTCCGATTTCCTGTCTTTCCCTCCCCAAAAATGTCGAACTTGACCCGTTTCAGAGGCGTCGCGCGTAGAAAATAGAACCGGCGCGTAAAGGCCGCGACATGCTGCTCCTGAGACGCGGCCGACTCGCGCTGCTGACGGCTGTCGACGGCTCCAGTGGAAAAGGTTCTGTTGACCACAGCGGTTCCTATCAGCAGCTACGTGCTGCTGCAGTAACGTGCTGCTGACGGACGGCTCCCGTGGAAAGCCGGGGTTAGAGACTTTCAAACAAGGTTCTCTCTCTCTCTCTCTCTCTCTCTCTCTCTCTCTCTCTCACTCTCTCACTCTCTCTCTCTCTCTCTCTCTCTCACTCTCACTCTCACTCTCTCACACACACACACACACACACACACACACAAACCCACGAGTTAGAAAATCCTGACGGATTTATATCACACTGTCACTTAACATTCATGGACTCACCTGTTGTTGGTTTAGCGTCCAGGAAACAGCAGAAAATGTCTTGGCTAGTATAAGCTAACTGATAGCATTAACAACTCCACCACACAGCAGAACTTCTCCAGGCTTGTGTTATTTGTGGAGCTAAGACATCAACATTGCAGAGCAAACAGAGTCAGTGGTAGAGTCGCGTTGCTGTCAGCCAATCAGAGGTGAGATGTTCGAACCCTTTCATCTGAAGCTCAGCTGTGATATTGCTCACTTCTAGCTCCCCTGTGGGTTTCAGTTTAATTAGTGTTTTTTTTAGTGGTCGAAGGTTACAATACTAGCTTACTGCCTATGTATACATGTACCTTAGTTATTATTTTTCTTCATCGTATTCTCTAAAGTGTTTGTGCTACTGTAACAAGTGAATTCCCCCACTGTGGGGTGCAAGGCACTCATGCCTACTAGAGACCGCTGGAGATGTATCGATTAGATGAGTGTTCCACACCTTTAAGACATGAATAGATTTCAATAAACTGATCTAAAGCTAAATCAGCGCTCGTGGCAGCCTCTCCTTAGGTTTATATCCAAATATATTTAAATTTTAATATTGCTCAGTTTCATCAGATGACCAGCATCTTTAACTTTTCATGACAAAATAAAGTCTATATCCTTAGGTGAAGATGCCTCACTATCATTCATCTGACAGTGTGTTAGAGGAGTGGAGGCAGTTGCTACAGCTGAGCTTGCAACTGGCATGAACAAAGTCTAGTTTTCTGGAGCAGTAAGTAGAACAGCTCACATACTACTGCAGGATTGACTCCCTGCTGCATTCATCCATTTCAGTTCCCTGATGAGGCTGGGGAACTAAGAGGACAGCAAGGGGGAGTGCCTTGGGGGTGGGAGCGCTCAGGTTGGACTGCACAACCAGCCTCCTGAACCTCCAGCCTCTTGCAGATCTGAAGCTGGAAAATACAATTTGTATATATGTTTACAGGTATCACAGTCTAAACTGAGGACTGCATGAAAAATACCTCATAAAACATGGAATACGAAATACAACACACACACACACACACACACACACACACACACACACACACACACACACACACACACACACACACACACACACACACACACACACACACACACACACACACACACACACACACACATTATGACAGGTAGAGAGCAGAAATCTGGTTTAAACATGTCCACTGGCTCCTGACTTGGGGATCTCTGTAGCAGGCCAGGTACTGACAGCTTACAGTGTGCGCGCGTGTGTGTGTGTGTGTGTGTGTGTGCATGTATAACATTTAATGATCTGGTTGCTGTATAAAGCTTGTTAGGCAAAGAACACAATAATTAATCACAAAAGTTAGAATAAGGAATAATGTATCATCTAAAACAGGTCAGATCCCTGCCTGGCAGAGGACACGTTACAAGCTGTTGTCTTAACCAGTCAAAGTGTCTCTACGACAAGCCGTTGTGCTGCTGTTCAAGTCCCAGAGGGAGCCTTCTGTGTTAACTCTGGTTCCATCCTCACAGCTCAGTGCCTTTGCTGTCCCTAAGCAGTTGGTAGAATGACTCTTCCTGTGTGTTTGATTTCAGATGAACCCCGTAAATAAGTGAGTGGGGTTAAGATGGCTCCAGATTCACACCTGCTGACTGGTTGGGCCTTATCACCTGGGATAGGCCACAAGCCAAACTGGTTTCTTCATCTAAACACAATGAAATAATACAGCAATACATGTATAATTATTAAATGAAAGCAAATATAATCTATTTATTAAGGTTTAAACATCCATCCATTGTCACTCTATTGTTGGCTCTGTTATCCACTCTGCTGTGGTCTGTGGGGGTGAAGGCAGCTCTGACCGGGACAGGAAGAGACTGAACAAGCTAGTTCCCAAAGCTAGCTCGGTTTTGAGCTGCCCACTGAATTTAGCTGAGGAGACGTGTGAAAGGAGGATGTTGGGGAAGATGACCACCATCTTAAAAAACCCTCCCACCCACTGCGTTCCACTGTGGAGACCACAGACAACTCCTTCAGAGGCAGACTGAGACATCCCAGACGTAAAACAGAACACTACTATAGGTCATTCATCCCCTCTGCAGTAAGAGTGTAGAACTCCTCAGTTAAACTGATACTGGCATTATCCTGGTACACAAATACGTCCATGCAATACTCAGTATGTATTCAATCCTTGTGTAATATTGGATTTACATAGTATGTCTGTGCCCATTACAGTATGCTGCATAGTTCTGAAACCCAAGTTTTTCTTATTTTTTTCATTGACTTTAGGGGTTTAAGGTTACAATACTAGCTTACTGCCTATGTGTATACACATGTACCTTTGTTATTATTTGTCTTAAAATTATTCTCTTAAGTGTTTGTGCTGCTGTAACAAGTGAACTTCCTCACTGTGGGATCAATAAAGTCTATTCTATTCTATTCTGCTTATCTGGGGCCGGGTCGCAGGGGCAGCAGCCTAAGCTGCCCTCTCCCCACCCACTTGGGTCAGATCCTCCAGGGGAATCCTGAAGCTTGGTTTATGCTTGACACATTTACTTTCCGCGCGGTGATGCGGCTCGCGGATGGAACGCGCTTCACAACTCGCAGCGTTTATGGTTCATGCGGCTTGTCTCTGCGGTGAGCCAATATTCTCCCAACCTGTAGGGGGCAGCATGGAGCTCTACAGCATGCATCCAACACTACACCATAGTAGAAGTAAAAAATACTGTTGTTTACAACATGGCATTTCAGCATTTTTTAACAGCATCCTCGTCTTTTCTGACAGTGCGAGCTATTTCTCTCCAAGAATTATTAACAGCATGTTGATCACGGTGATCTCTGAGAGCTGAATCATACAAATGTCTGTATTTACGAACCTCTGCCATACTAGTTCTTGCCAGTCCGCCATGTTTTTCCGTGTTCGACCATCCGCGTGGTTAGAAAATTTCCTAGGTGCGCCGTGCGGAAAGGCGTGGTTGTTAAAATGACACAAGTTTGCCGCATGGAGCCGTGCAAACCTCGCGGACGCGTCAAGCATAAACCAACCTTAAGGTGTTCCCTAGCCAGCTAAGAAACATAGCATTACTCTGAAAATCAAGGTGGAAGCAATAAGGCCAATAGTTTATATACAGAGAAGAGGCTGAAAGGACCAAAATAAAATGAAAATAAATTAAAAGAACCACAGCTCTTTTTATTGATGTGTGAAAAGGGGTAAAAATGGCTATCAGTCAACATTTTTCTATCAGATCTTTACACCCAAACTAAATGCTAAGTCCACAGTGTTGGCACAAGGTCAAGCTCATCCCCGGTGAGTTGGACTGTGTCAGGGCTGTCCCTCATATGGTCCTGTTGGTGGCATTCAAGGGCAGGATCTCTAGGCTTTGTGAAATTCATCAATGAATGGTGCCACATAAACACACCTCCATAGACTTTTAAAGAGTGACTTGTTTCTTTAGCTACTGACTGAATAATTTTAGCTTTAAAACATGAAGTGCTAAGCCTGTGCTATATCCCATCCTGCAATGTCTGAGTTGCTGGTTACATTCATTAGTAAAAGTACTCATGACAATATTATCACACAGCTCCAGGCCAAACCTTGTTTCGGACAACAGAAACACTTTCAAATACCTAAATGTTGCTGTAATTTAAATGAAATGAAAAAGAGGTTGAAGTACAACACATCATGACAGATGTGAGGAACGAAAGACAAGCAGGGAGACAGGAAACAAGAGGTTTGCAGAAGAAGAGTGCCAGCACGGTGACAGCAGCAGCAAAAGAAATAAGAGTAAGTTGTAAAACAGAGGCTTGACAGGGTTAGAACGAAGGAAATGAAAGATGTAAGCACAAAGAAATGTGAGACAAAGAGAGACCAGGAAATGTAGAACGACGAGAGAAGAGGTCTGCATCAGATACAGAAGGAGCAGTGATGAAAAGACGTGAGAAGTGATGAGGGAAGTATGTGGGTCTGAGAAAAGCTACCAGATGTTCCTCAATACAGCCAATCTGCATCCTAATAAGTGAGCAGGAAACTAATCAACTCATACAGTTCTGCCTGTCAGTCTCTCTCTTCATCTGCTTCCCACATACAAGTACACACTCACAACACACACTTGGAGACACTCATGCGTACACAGACCCTCCCGCTCTCCTACCCATCACCCATCATTTTACCATTCTTTCTAATTCTGGAGTTTATGACTGCTGCCATCTCCTCCCTCTTCAGCAGTAATCATCCATCCATCTGTCCACCGAGCAACCACTTTGCTTCTCGCAGCTTAATGTGGATCCACTTTGCTTTGTGTGAAACTTGACAGGCACACATGTCTTTAGTATAATCCTGGACCAGCCCAACTATATTTGGAACCATCTTTCGGTGCTGAGGTCATAGGTTCGTGTGAGTTCAAAGAGATGACAAGAAAGGAGAACTAAACTCTAGGAAATGGTGTGTGGCTGAAACATATAAACAGCATGGCAGCTGACTCAACACTGCAGACTAACATACCTGCCCAAAAAATACAGGAAACAGAGTCAAACAACACATTTTCCTGAGTGGTGATAAGAATTTGTCAAGTGTTTGAAAATGCCAAACACTTAAACAGCAACAGTGTTATTCTGCTGCTGCAGCACACAGATATAGACAAAGTGTAAAGAATGAATAGTTTCCCAAACAAAACCTGTATTAGTCATCTGTAGGATGTCTCTGGTTAACCACCACACATGTGCTCTGCATAGCTGCCCACTTCTCTGTGCTCCTTCTCAAGGCTTTAAACTCTTAATCAACGCCCAGGAGACTGATGCACTACCCTGTGTCGGAGGTCAGCTGTTCACCACATAGTTTCTAGTAGTTAAATGTGTTGAACACTCATTTGGTCGACACATTAGCAGTGGTCTCTAGTAGGAATAAATGCCTTGTAAGTCAAACTCGGGGGATGCTCTGATGCATCAGCATCAGGAAGTACAATTCAGCTGGAGGAGAAAGTAGCTTCAGACGACAGGATTTGGAGTCTTATTTCCTGATATTTGAACATCTCACCTCTGATTGGATAAAAGTCACGTGACTCTACTACTGACTGTTTGCTCTGCAACACTGATGTTTTATTTTTACAAATAACACAAGCCTGGAGGAGTTCTGCTGTGTGGTAGAGTTGCTAACAGTTAGCTTCTGTTAGTTTAAACATTCTCTGCTATTTCCTGGACGCTAAACCAACAACAGCCTCCCCCGTCGTGAGTCCATCAGTGCATTTACATGCAGCCAGTAACCCTTTTAAAACCCGAATATTCACAATAACCCGGTTCCGCTTGTCCATGTAAACACCGCCAGAAACCCGGATATGCTCATAACCGGGTTTTTAAAGACCCGGTTACTACACCTGGGGTAACCCTTTTCTAACCCGAATGTTTGGTCGTGTAAACGCATATCGGGATATCCCCATCAAAGCGTGCGTTCTGCGCGTGCTCTGTTCGCAAGGAATCTTGGTCTTTTGAGTAGCGAGACGTCTTGTATGCGCCAGAACTCCGGAAGTAAACAACAAGTTGGGAGCAACATGGCGAGTCGCGGCACAGCACCACACTTTTAGAGTGACGAGGAAACTAAAGCGCAAAGAAACGCGGTCGCTATCTCTTCCGAACTGGGAAAAATGTTGTTTTCACGGATACCGAACGAGAAGAACCGGAGATGACACATATTGCGTCTGGACGTAGTCCATACATCCTGACGCTACCCCAACGTCTGCATTTACATCGGGTTATGCAAGTTACGGGTAACTCTTTCTATTTGTGCTTGTAAACGGGTTATTCTGATCAACTCAAAAGCCCAAATGCCGACCTTAATCCGATCATAACCCGGATATTGGCTGCATGTAAACGTAGTCCATGAATGTTTAGTGACAGTGTGATGCAGTTCTGTCAGGATTTTCTAACCTCACCGTCTAGTTTCTATCAGAAGCTGCAGGAGGTAGGTATAGGAGACTATTTTCATGTACAGCCTGCATGAAAAACTCAGAGTGACTGATTATTATCAGAAATAATCATTAAAATGCTTATTTTTAATAATAATTTCATACTGCTAAGAGTAAAGCTGCTCATTAGCACCTGATGGTTAATTAAACAGCTAATTGCAACCTTACAAAAATAACTGAATTTGTCCAAGTTTGAGGTGAAGTGGGTGTCACCACATAATTAATTGGTTTATCTTTGTCTTCTATTAACTCATTTCCATTCTAAATGGATATATTTACAGTTCATACTCATGAATACATCCTTCCTTTATTGCACTTTTTAATCTTCACCAGTTAATGTGTCTACCTTCTACAGTTCACTGATAAAACTGTCTCAACACGTACTTTAAATAAAATAGTTACGTTTTCTAACAAAGAAATATCAAATCTGCTGAAGCCCCATTAGCTTACTGTCTGTGCTGTAGCCATACAACTTTAGCTCAAGCTAAGATGGTTTATTACAAATCCCTTCAGGCCCATTTCTCAATGGTACTTTTCCCCAGCTGTAACCGACTTATTGCTAAAAGCTGATTTATGCTTCTCCGTCTGAGTCAGTGCGGAGACACGCAACGCCTTATCCGTCCTTGCGTAGGGCTCCGGCAGGCACGCAAGTACATACGGAGTCGAGCCCACTTTTTTAAACATCAGTCGAACGAGACGGATTACGCAAGCTTGTGATTGGTCAGAATGCTGCTGTTGGTTACAGCGCCGCCATTGCGCCCTCAAAAACATAAAGAGACTCGAGGATAACTAGCGGCAGACACGGAGAAGCTTGAAGAATACCTCGCGAAAAAACTCTAAAAACATGAACGTTTCATCCTCCGGTGACTGGAGGAGAGAAAAGATGCGCAGCAAGGTTTTTATTTGTGGACGGAAATGACAGGAAATGTGGGTTTGGAGGTGGCGAGGGCATGAAGAGGTGGAGGAGAATGAGAGACAAATTTGTCTGATAAAAAGTCTCATATACAAAAAAACATAATATAAATACACTATCTTGGACCGATACATGACAGGATACCACAGAACAGCGCTACGCCCTCTGTTGTCCTGCTGGGGAATTGCTTTGCAACACTCTCCAGGCTACGGAGCAAACCACTTCCGTCAATCCGTGCGTGTCTGTCCCTTGCGGAGCTGACGGAGAAGCATGAACTAGGCTTTATTGTCTAGTTGTCACAAATCAGCATCTGGCTTTTGGTTTTTCAATCAGAAAAGAAACAACAGAGGATCAGTTCCTTGTTAAATGACTCAGCAGCTGTGATTCATTGGCTCCAGTTGGTACCGTGATGGACAGACAAACTGCCTTTATGATTGAGCTGCTCTCATGGCTGTAACAGTAACAACATCCTGAACGTAGTGTTTAAAAACGTAACATGGAGGCTCTGAAATTCTCAAGTACAAGTATCTGCATTAAAACCACACGATTTATATTGTTTGGTCCAACCATTATAAAAGCTCATTAGACTTTTTATGTTGTTTGTTTATACTTCTCATCTGATGACGCAACATCTTTACCTCATAGATGGTGATGTCAGTTATGGGATTCTTGCTTTCGTGACAAACCAGATTAATACAGAAACACTAGAACCCTTGGCCTTACAGGATGTCCAGTTAACGGGACCAGCACAGGTATATTTACCTTAACATAATGGAATAGTTAGGGTTCAATTCAGAGGGTGGTGCTAATTTAACCAAAACAGGTTTTCAATCACCGATACCAATCACCAACAGTACAGATCACTAGGGATGGCTACCTTTCACATTTGAATCGATATGGTACCAATTCCCGGTACCTATGAGTCGATACCTATAATTAACGGTACCAAATTTCAATACTTTTGAGTGTTTAATAATTACTGACATCTCTCTTAGAATTAAATATAAAATTTTTCTCTATATATAACTATATTTGATAAATATCACAATAAATAACATACAACTGTTTGTATTTTAATCACCATAGTTTAGTACAAAATTCTTCAACCAACCTTTAAATGTGACAATGTGTAGATTTGACCATTAATCTCTGGAAAAATCCATTGAAACGTTGTTGTAAATGAATTAAAAGATGTCCAGTTGTTGAAAAATATTGGTGGTTTCATAATATATAACCATAAAAATCAGGTCTAAAATACATGGGAGTGGGTCTAAGTCTTTGGGTGACGCCTTATTGGATGCCATCTTTCCTTCTACGGAAGCCTGTGGACAGAATGCATTTACTGATTTGTAACAAATGGTTAAAAAACTTTCAGCATTAATAAACAAAGTTGTTTTAGACATTTACTTCTTCGCTATCTGCAAGTGATGAAAAGGAGTCTGATGTTCTTGTTATTTTGCTGGAGGTTGGACTCCCAATAATTTTTGACCCTAATGGGCATCTGTTGGTAAGGTCTTACTTGAAGACAAAAATAATGCTTACTTGCAATGATTCAGGTATCTACTGCCCCCTATCGCCAGTGAAACTAAACACTGTCACTTTAACCTTTAACCACAACTGTTTCTTTGTAGCCTAGTGAACTAGACCAAATTCTTGCTTTGCAAAGAATGGTCTAGGCATGCTCCATTGGAACCTCTGCAGCTCCTACCAGGACTCTGGCTAGCCAATCACAGCTCTCTAGAGGGGTTTCAAACACATAAAGAGCTGTGATTGGTCCATAATGGTGGGCCAATCATAGTGCTCTATCTGCTTAGTGAACAAATCACAGAGCTTTATCTGCTTTGTGGGCCAATCAGGGCACTCTATATGCCTGGTGGGTGGGATGAAGCAACAGAGTGAAACAAGAGTATGTCACATTCATTGTCCAGTGGAATGCGGAGATCATTTGAAAGACAACGGTAGAACCCGCCCCACAACCGAGAGCCGTCAATGGAGCGTGGCCAGACTAAATAATACATTTATTTAGTCTGGCTTGCCAGGCTAGTTTCTTTGACCTTCTTGCTGCAAGGCAACAGAGCCACTGTGCAGCCGAAGCAGCAACCATTCACTCAAAAGGAAAACAAACACATGTAGCTGCAGTCAATAACTATCCAACATATTTAAAACAATAAAAACTCTCAAAGGTCTAAAAACATGAAAATCTCACAAATTAGTTTGATTTGGATTTTTTTTAATATTTATTGTTATTGTAACAGTTTGAAGAGGTAACGATTCGAGAGAATATCATTATGTGTTAGTTTTATTTTGAAAGGGAGTTCAGCGGACGAGAAAGGTTGTCGTTTCCGATTCCGGTGACTATCTTTTTATCTCTGCAGCGAGCGTTGAAAACTAACCTCAATCCACCCTGAGTTTGTTCTTTAAAAGTCCGAATAAATCTGCTGTGTTGACGCATTTTAACGAGCTTCCACCTCGGGTTTACATCCCTCTCACAGACAGAGTAAAAGTTTGTTTCACACTTTTGTCGCTGCGTGCGTGCGTTACAGCGTGGTGGAAGGAGGAGAGGGAGACGTGATGTTGCACACAGGGTCTCTGCCGGCTATGAAGTAGGAGTGGCAGGTGATTGGCCAGTATGATCAGCACTGAAAGACGTTGACCAGAATTTGCTGATTGCATGTTTTTCACGGAAATTGTGATTGGTGGCGAATCAATGGGAACATCCCTTGTTGGATGGCATCCAGCATGGCTCAGAGTTCAAGTACATGACTGTTCCTGCATACATTTAAAATAAATACTAACATTATAATACAACAGACAAATATTCCAAACTAATTTGTTAATTTTGTTCAAGAAATCTAAAGGTTTATGGGTTTAATCTCTGCCACTGTCCTTTTGCAGTGTAGTTAACTAAGGTTTAATGTTTGTAAAGCTCCATTTTTGTTGTCTGTGCTTGAACACAATGACAATAGTGGCTGGACAGAGGAGGACTTGATACTAGAAGAAGCACTAGAGCTCGTGTTTTTACAAAAAAAGAACTTACTGTATGAGCAAGGCTCACAGACATCACCCTCAAAGCTACAGCTTTGCTGTAGGATTAGAAAGTAAAATGCGGTAAATAAAACCCATTTCTAGAAGAGCTTTTCTTGGTTTAGTCTCAAAGTAAAATGACAAACAGGATAAATACTGGGTTTTTTTATTACCTGAACAACAGATTTATTGTATTTCTGGCAGAATCACATCCAGGCTGTCAGGTTTTCCACTGGTCTGCATCCGCTCTCATAAGCCTGGTCCTAAATAATAAATGCTGGAACAGCAAGACAGGGTCCAGATAGGATGTGCTTGTTAAGAAACTATAGTGTGTCAGGTGTGTGGATGGACAAGGATGTCAGATCAGAGCAGGTTCAGGTCATGTCAGTGCCAGAAACCCAACACGAGTCCTGACCTCAGGCTGAAGGGCGATGCTGCCCTGAGAGGTGCTTGATGTAACCCGTGATGGATTTATGCTAGGGAGTCCCTATACACCACATGATCTCTGCTTTGACTGAGACACACACACACGCACGCACGCACACACACACACACACACCAGGCCCGACAAAGTCATCCGTTTATCAGGTCTTGTTCAATATTGTACAGAGATGGCTGAGAGATGTCATCTCGAGAAACTGGGATTCCATTTTACAGAACGGAGAAGCGGATCAGCTCGGCTACTGCTGACAACATGTGTCAGGACTGAATATGAACTTCACTCTCACAGCGTGGTGTAATAAAGTCCAACACCATTAGTTATGCTACCTGAGACGTTTGAATAGAAAGGAAAACAAACAATTCTCCCTCTGGGGAATCCAGGGGAGCTGGGGGCCATTAAGCTGCATTTGAGCTCACATTCACAAGTAAGAGGAATGAAATGTTGACAGGATGCAACACTTGGAAAAATCGTCTCTGGTTGCTGTTGTTGCCTGCTACTTTGTAGTCATCTCGATGTAGTGAAAACACAGCACACCAAACACGGATGAAATATTTACAGCCAAGCAAATGTAATAAGTGAAGTCAAATATAGAGAAGAAGTTGTGGAGCTGACAGCCTTTGCATCAGCGTGGGCAAAAGAAGAAGAGCTCTCGGCGTGTGCGTATCTGTGCATGTTTTTGAAGTACTGCAGTGAGACAAGACGTGGATACAGAAGAGAACAGCGGTGTTTAGAGAGACGGCACCAAAGGAATTCGTGTGGAAGCATTAGGGAAGAAGATGTGTCAAGGTCACACACTAACAGTCACACACCAGCTGTCAGGATAGCTTAAATGACAACACTTATGCATTTAAGCTCTATTTAAATACTAAATAATATCATCCCATTTGGGGATTTTTTTTCCCTTTTTTACTCTCATCTTGTTGATATTGAGCCCTCAATGTCTGGAGAGAACCTGCAACTCCAACTCTTTCCTCCTTCCACCCAAGAGGTTTCACTTACAGATGGGAAAACACGCAGCATTTAAAGTCATCCAGTCCTGCTTGACTTCTCACTCTAATTAACAAGAATACCTTAAAAACGTGTGCTTTGAAATGACATTAAAAATGGAGTAACAACATTAAAATACGTAAAGGAAAGATGAGCTTTAAATGGAAAAAAGAATAAACATAAATAACCCTAATTCCTCCCCACTGTGTGTACTTAAATCAATAAGGAACCATTTGCAAAGGCATTTGGATTAAGGGCTGGACCAACTCAGATCTTTGACGCTGATCCTAGTGTATCTAAGGGAATAACAATCACACCATGACTATAGGTTTATTTTGCACCAATGAACATAACCTGGTGACTTTTTATCTGAAAGTTATCACATGCTTAAAAGGAACAGAAAGAATACGAGTAATAATGTGGATTCCCATCAGGATGCTTGAAACAGAAATCCATCTGTCAGAGTGACATCTGCCACAACCTACTTGGATTTGAGTTGTGACCAGGCTCTGGTGAATAAATGAAGACGAATCCGATTCTCAGCCTTTAGTTTAGGCATTTTTATATGTCCTCAGGGATGTTTCCTCATCCCTCTGGTCAACACACTACTTACTACTTGACTGAATACCAATATCCATCCACCCGTCCGTCCACCTTCCACATACTAAGGATGAGTCATAAACGTAAAAAGCCCAGAAGGGAGAACCAGACATCCTTCTCCCTGGTAACACTGTCCAGCTCCTCATTGGTGATTCGATGGCGCCCCAGGCAGAGCATATATTCAGTTTACTTACATAGAATCAAATCATGACAAGAGTGGTCTCAGGGTAAAGTACAAAGCACAGAAAGTAAAACATTCCACATGTACATTCTCTACATCAACTCCTGGGTCTTCCTGGGGTCTTGTGTGAGTGGGACAAACAAGGATGACCAGGACGCATGCCAGTCAGCTGCTGGAAACACCTAAACTCATTTGTTTCCACTTGGAAAAGCAGCAACTTGACTTCGGGCTCCCGCTGAGCCCGTTTCAAAAAGAACACCTTTCATGAAAAAAGGAGACTGGTGAGCTTTTGTTTCTGGGGTTCAGCTGGGCTCAGTCCAAGCAAACTGCCTTGCTGCTGGCCGGTGGGGAAACAAGTAGGTCTGGTGCAATGGAAGCCAAAGCCATAGTTTGCTGATACTGAAACTGTCCATGTCTCCTGTTTACGTATCACAGGGTCTAGACGTCTAATGGCTTCACGTAGGTGACCGACAGGAAGAAGTGGCTGTAATTCCTCAGAGGTCCCAATGAGGCTGGTCTCAGAATAGTTCTGATAGCATGTGTCAGTGTGTGATGGAAAGCACATCGACCTGTTCCTTCACCACCTGCTGCTAACAGGACAGTCCTGCGGATGGCCGCTAATTCTGCCCAAAAAATAACTCATAGCAGCCTCCCTCCTTCTGAGGACACCTACAGCAGCAGGTGCAGGAGGACGGTGTCCTTCATCACTGAGGATCCCACCAATGCTGCATGTGAACTGTTTGACCTCTCCCTCTAGATAGGAGGCTAAAAAGCACTGCAGAGAGAACAAAGACACTTAAGACCAGTGTTTAAAACTCTGTCAAGCTGACAGACGTTTGTTTGTTTGTTTCTGCCACCGCTGTCATCCTGTTGCTTGGTTGTTTATTACTAATGAAAAGCTTTTAGGAAATGATTTTATATAGTTTCACTCTTTGATTGGTCTATATATGCACATTTTATTGCTGTCGTTAATCTTAAAGCAAGCAAATGGACCTTGCAGCACATTTAATTTGGAGGTGTCAGAGTGCAGAATGACAAATGAACCCTGAAACATCTAATGGTGGTATTTCTATCACCACCACGACAGTAATGACAGCAATCTACTAACCTCTCACATCCCAACACACCTGTGTGCATCTTCAACTCAGCAAGAGGTTTAATTACTGATCCCAGTTAGTCATTTGACCCAATTTTAGAGCTTCTGTCTGAGCTGCCCTTTAAATTTTAAAACTCTCAGTACTCATGTTTGTTTGGTTCAGTGGTGACAGGATTCATCTTCTGCCACAGCTCCACCACCATCGAGGTTTGTGGACTGGAGTGTTAGAAACCAATCAGCATCTCCAACGATAAAGTGGTCTTTTGTAAGCCAGTGATAATGATTCTTAAACATTTTGGCTCCAGGTGGGCAGAAACAGTCTTCCTGCTACAAGCTGGTTCCACTCTCAGATACACGATTCAGCTGAGAACATTCAGAAATAGCACTTTAAGATAAAAGGTGACTGAGGCTTTAATGACTGAATATTGACTTTTAAAGCAATAATACAGATAATTCAGCCCTAATATAGATGTAACACCTGAGGAGCTCCTCCTTTTAAAAAAAAAAACATAACAACTGTTTGCCAACGGAGTTAAAAAGGACAGAGATGAAAATGCAGCTTTTTCAACTAACGAGCAGAGAAGAGTGACAGATTAAAACGAGCAAAGACCCACCCTGGAGAGGTACTATTTTTGTTTTTCTCCACTGTCACAAGGTACCAGTGCTGTACTAACATTTTGACTTGAAAAGCTTCCCTTATTTCTACCCACAAAGTACGAAAAAAGAGAAAAAGATGATATAAATGAACAGAAAACAATTCTGAACTAAAAATATGAAGAGATATAATGAAGTGGTTTGTAGTCAGAAAACTAGAGGAAAGGATGTGACTGAAACAGCTTCTTGGACAACATCAGTCCCCGTGAATGGTTAATACAACTCTGCAGATGGGAGGTGATGGTTTACACACCCTAGTCTAGCTTGATGTGGTTTCACAAGCTGGTGAAAACACTGGACGTCACTCATCATGAGTGGGGCTTGTGTGGAGAGGGCCTTCAGGAGAATGACCTGAAATATAGCGCCAGCATAGAGGAGCGGCAGAAGAAAACACAGCAAAGACTTTACTTTTTGGGGATCCTCAGGAAAAACCTGCTGCTTGTAACACTGTTCCATCCAGAGCGGATACTGACTGTGTGTGTGCGGTACGGCAGCAGCGCCTCTTCAGAGGAAAGCTCTCCTCGCGGTCATCAGTAGGGCGGAGAAGTTTATCAGCTACACCCTCCCACCCTGGTACAAATACACCTCCAGATGCCAGAAAACAGCAACAGATACCTCAAAAGACTCATCACCTTAATGCCTCTTCCAGCTGTCGCCATCAGGCAAGAGATAGGGAGAAAGAAAACTAGAACAAGCCGCCTTAGAAACACCTTTTATCTGAGAGAAATCAAGAATTCCCTAACTAAATTCCTTCATATAGTTTTCTCAGTGTCCCAGGCCCTAACTAAACCACTGCAGTACAAAGCTGTGTTTTCATAAGCAGCCATATTCTAACGTGTTTATATAGCTTGTCTTGTTATGAGTCCTGTCTCTTCTTGTCTGAGTCGACTGCGCCTTCTAATGTGATTGATCTCCGGAGAACGTGACAATGACATTAAAAATTTGATTGATTGATTGATTGATTGATTGATGTATGAGTCTTGTGCTTGTTATGTTTCAAAGAAAATAAAGATGGCAGAATGAAGGCAAAACACATCAACAGGCTGCAGCACATCTCCGTTACTTTCAGTGGTCGCTCCCGTGCTCTGTGGTTTGGTGTCCAGAGATATTTTTTTATAAACCCTTGTGTCGAACACTCATACTGCTGAAAACCCATTTTCATCATATAAACAAACATCAAATCCACAGTTTCAGCAACTAAAGCTCAAGCCAAGTGCTCTACTTGCATTTTTGTAATCGATGACACAAGTAGATGAAAAGTAATGTTCTTCACAGGTAATGTTGCTTTTATGTTGGTGAGAGGCAATACAGAAGCTTATAGCACAGACCTGGGGAAAGCATACACAGTGTGTGTGAAATGGGCTTTTGAGAGAAGAAGCAATTATGACTGAGTTTTGTGCTTACAGCGACCATCCTAATTTAATGGATTTCGAACTGAACAAAGAGCTCAAATGAGCTCCTCTTTCAGCAGTAACCGAGCAACTTTGGAGTAGAAAATCACAATTATATGACAGATAATAGTTACAGCCATCTGCTTTCTAGGTTGGGGAAAAGACTTGCTTGTGTTCAGTGATTCTAATTGGTCTTGGAGGGGCTGTTACTGCAAATAAGAGACAGGGTTGTGTGTAATGTGGTTCAAGTTTGAGAAACAAGAAGCCTTATTTTGGACTTCAAACTGCCACTTTAACACACTAGCAGAAAAATGTAGAGAGAGAAGTTGAAACGGGGCCGGTCACTTACCCATCACTTTTACAAAATAAGCATCGGCTTCGAAATTGTTCTTCAAAGCATGGATCACCAAGTCCTTCTTGCCCTCTGCTTTGCTCAGGACGAACATGTCTAATATTCCCTACAGACAGAAAAGACGGAAAACCTCAAAAACAAGAAGAAGAGACCTGAAGAGAAGGCAGTTCAATGTTTTTGTTAGAGAGGGTATGTAAAAAAAAACAAGCTCATACAGAAAACCAACAAGTACACTATTCTATTCTAACATGGTGTTGCAGCAGTTTGGCACAAGGAGAAAACAACACAGAGAGGAATTGGCTTTAAGGGTTCTAAAACAGTACAGCCTTTAAAAAGAGGAACTTATAAAAGCTTGAAGACAAACTCTGGGAAGCACTTGACCGAAACGCTGCCCTGCCCTCCATCCAAGTCTAGCTTATCACGACTGAAAATGAAAGCAAAGCTAAAAAAATAACTCATTTAGTAGATGTCAGAGTTGACAAAAGCTTCATACATAATCAACTTTTCTGAACTGGAGGTGTCAAACATTCTTGTTTGCTCTGTCCAATGTTTTCATTTTCACTCCACATTTGACCTAAACCACTTTAATATTCTGAAAGCTCTCACCAAGTCACGCACGTTTATCAGCGCATTCAAAGGACGAGGTTTGAGGAGGCAGACGTTTACAGAAAAATAAAATAAAACATGATCAGCAATGCTTCGGCAAACATGATGGGAAAGTGCTTCCAACAGATGGAGAGGTCCAGGTGCCACTGATGGGATTTAAAGAAAAATAAACAGCATTCCATACTCACATCTTCGTAGATGTCAAAGAAAGTTGCCATGATGGCATTCTGGATTGCTCCCAAATCTGATTGGTCCCAGTGGATGTGGAACATTCGCCCAACACTAGCACAGCTGGGGGTGTTACAGGGGACGTTCTCCAAAAGAAAGGCCCGCTGATCGCTGGAAGGCCAAAGAGAGAGAGAAGACTCAGATTAGCATCTAGATCTGAGATGGTTGTAGTACAGCTTGATGCTACTTAATGTTCAATAAGAAAAATAAAATCATGTTATCATCAAATCCATTAGCCTAGTAACTATTTCATGTCTACAGACAATTTAAAAAGTGAAAGTGAAGTTATGACACTATTATATTTTTAGGTGTGGATAAAAATGTTCAAACTAAAACATTTTAAAGACAAAGGATTTGGAAGTGCTGCCTAGTCTTTGGGTACTCTTGTACTTGTATTTTTGTAAGGAACTGGTGTTTGGTCAATTGTTTTGTTTTTGTTCAGCGGTTTGGCCAAATCTTGTATTGTTGAAAAGCCTGGTTAGTTACCGTTTTCCATCAGGTGTAACTGGTGATAATCATTCATCAGTGGAATGCAGCAAAGTAGCACACACCACAACATGTGACCTAAGTCTCCACAACATACTCCTGTTGTTGCTCTGAGCTTTCAGTGGGGCCTGGTGTGCTCCAGTTTCAGGTGCACGGCTGGATTCTCATTGGTGGCTTCTGGGCACACTGGTCCGGCTTTATTTACTAGTGGCCAACACAATCACACTGGTTGAATCCCAGCACCTCATCTCATCCTAGCAACACTGACACCAGCATAAGGAGGGGGAGTCAACCTGGTGACCGGCAATAGGAGGAGGAGCTAACCTTAACACCAGCATGAGGGGCCCAATCCCAATACTCACACTTACACCCTTGCACTCTTCAGCTGTGTGTTCCCGGCCAGGGGTGCGAGTGCGTCGGGGTCCCGATTCTCAAGTGTGGAAGTTGACCACGCCCCCATTACACCCTTAATCTGCACGTCACCCAAATCTGCAGCGATGCAAACCTCGGGTAAGAGAATTACCCACAAGTCATTGCTGCAGGAGAAAAGGCTCAAGTTCCTTTTCTGAAAATATATATTTTCTAATGAAATTAGTTTATTTTAGGATGATTATTTGATGCTCTGAATGTTTTAGACAAAGCAGCAATGAGTAAAATTTATTTCACATAATTGCTTTATTGTTTGTTTGAAAGTTGTTAATAAAGGTTTTCGAAAAATCTTACACAGCGACCAGCATCACGGTAATGACGCAATGCTCCCTGTCTCAATTCGGCAATTATTTGCACACTTGTGTACCACACACTCGAACCCCACTGAGCACTTTCTCCAAGTGCACTTTGCTGAAGACCGCAGGGTGCAGCGCGAGTGTTGGTATTGGGCCGAGGAGAAGCCAAGCTGATGATCAGCTTGAGGAGGAGGAACCATGCTGTGTATTGTGGATTATGATTGTGGAAAATGACGAGTGTAAATTCATGTTTTTTTCCCTTACTATTAAAAGTAAAGAAAAAAAGGAAAAAAAAAACAACCAAACACAAATGTTCTTACTTTTTGCTGTAAATGTATTCATGAAGCTTTTTAAATGTAATAACATGTAGATTAAAGAAGCAATTGGCAAACAGAAAAAAACAAAACAAAATAAAATCAAAGTGTAGTCACAATGTAATGACCAGGCTATTTTACTACAGATTTTTCTCTTCAGATGGGTTGTCAGAGCTAATAAAACAGAAGAGTCTGCACTACTTTGCTACACTAACCCACCTAAATGCTTGTTTTCTGGTTAAAACAAAGAAAAAAGAAAAAAAAAACAGAGAAAATAAACAGTGGATTTTCTGTTTTCTCCACTTTATTACCTCTACTGCTATGAACACACGTGGTCTCTTTCTGCAAGTGCAGAAAAACTGATTGATTTACTGGAAGTGAGGTAAATCCCTACAGCTTTAACCTTTTATCCTCACCACCTTTCTACTTGTGCTTTGTGTGCTCAGACTGAGTCAACATCTTCTTTTGCCTCACTGGAGAGCTCTGTTCTTTCAGTTGCTGCTCTGTACCCATTATTAGATTGCAATGCCAAACATAAGTCTAAAAATAGAACATCTGCCATCACCTTTTGACTCTTGGATTTTAAATAACTCCCATTTCCTCCACAAATGTGTTTTTGATACACAATAAAGACTAATAGCGCGGATATTAATCCAATAAGCACACAGAGCTAGTTACTCTTATTATTGCATCTGCCATAAAAGAGGAAGCATTAAAAAACATGAACTATAAAGCATACACGAGCATAAAAGCAGCAAAAAGATGAGAGGTGGAGGCTGAAATGTCTTTCATTTAAACATAGAGAGCCATTTAAAAGAAGGACTATGTGTGCATGATAAGTATGGCAGTAATAACAGTAATAAACGATAATAATACTTAATAGCTGGCTTTAATCAAGCAGTCAGAGTAGTCAAATTGATACTTAAAACATGCTCCCAGTCCCTTCAGTACTTTCTGCTTGACACTATTAAAAAGAGTCTCTAATGATCAACATTTAGAGTTGTTATTATGAAACATTTTAGTAACATCAATTATATATATTTTAATTGATGGTTTTCAAAAAGTACACAGATTACAGCTTTATGAAGAAGCTCGACAGCTTCAGTGAATTTCAGAGGCTCGACTTCATCTGTTCATGAAACAATGCTGGTCCAACACAAAAGGATTTATTGAAAATACTCCCAAACGTTACACGTGCAATGAGAAGAGACTGAAAGGTGGAAGACACTGACTTCCTGCTTCATGGTCCTGTGTGACATAGTCGCACTGGTCAGTAACTCTTCATCTGAAGTACCTTTATTTGTTGGATAAATATATCTGGGTATGTTGTATTTATTTGTAAAAAAATGTCAGACACCGTTAGCAGGGCCTCTGGGAATCACTTACTTGTATGAAAACTGAGCCAGGTGTTAGTTTAAATGTTCTGATGCGTCTGGGTTCTTCTGTGAGGGACTAAGGTCTGTGATTATACAGGAGGTTTGCTAAAAGGTCATTTTGTGTAATCCATGAATCATGAATCTGTAGAATCAGCTCCTCTCTCATCATTGGGCTTCAGCTTAAGAACATGAGTGAAACTTCTGCTGCAGCACCTACTGGTTAGTAGACCAGTATCTCACTGGGCTGTGACTGTTGGGATTGGTTGGAAACCCAACAGAGTGAAGATAGGAATTTGTAATTATGGACGGGTCTTTATATAGCTGGGTCATGTATGATGCAGTAAGAAAATATTGATACACTGATATTGATAGTACGTGTTCTGATGCTGAATCAGTATTTAAAAGCAGTAAAAGCGGTGTATCAAGTTTTTATTTCAAAATGTACATGCAAACATTTACCGTGTTTCTGTTGTTTGATGCAATTCCATCTCCGACTGCAAGTTGGTAGCAGTATCTACCACCTTCATTCTGATGGAACAAGATCTTGCGATAGCACTGGGTTTGTCTTGGAAATTCCATTTTTGGTTCTTTTTTAAACACATAAGGTTTTGTTTACCTTGCTGACGGTTTCGTTTGCGGCTGCAAACTTCCTCAGAGCTGACGCTGATGGTGGCGTCACTTCCTACTCCGTTTATCCGCGGGCAGCAGAGGACGTTGTCGCCCTCTGCTGCCCGCTCTCCCCTCTCTGATGATGCAGTCCCTGTTCATGGTCCCACATCCACGTCTCCTTATCTCTATAGCTTCCTTTATCCATCTTTTTTATTTCTGTTGTTCGGTGTTTATGATGCTTGTGTTGTCCCAGTCCATTATGTGGTTTTCTCTTGTGCAGTGATCTGCTACGGCTGACTTCTTTATTGTCCTTTCTGCTTCTTTCTTTTTGTTTCTCTCTCGCACTCCTTTCTATGTTATATTGTTCGTGTGTCGAGTTGGCGTCTGGTTTCTTCTTTGTATGTTTTATTGCAGAGTTTGCATGGGATTTTCTAATCGACTCCACACTTATGTCCAGCTGATATCTTGTCTTTTGGGTGTACTAGTCTGTTTCTAACTGTTGTGTATGATTTTGTTGGTGTGTTTATGTTGTGTTTTTTCATTGTTGCTCTTATTTTTTCTGTTATGCCTTTGATGTATGGTAGGGTTATCACTGGTTTTGGTTCTTGTCTTTCTGGGTTGCTGGTTCTTTGCTTAGGTTGTTTTTTTCTTTCTGTTGTTGTTTGTTGCTTTCCTTTGTTTATTGCCATGTCAGGTCTCCGCAGGTCTTTAAAGCGTGTTGTATTTGTTTGTCCTCTTGTTTACGGTCTCTTCCTTCTGTTATCATGTTTGCTCTGTGATATAGTGTTCTGATTACTGACATTTTGTGTATGGTGGGGTGTTCTGATGTCCATAAAAGATATTGGTCTGTGTGTTGGTTTCCTGTATGTGTTTATGTTTAGGGTCTTGTCGGTCTGCCTGGTTATTTTCATGTCCATAAATGCTATACTGCCTTCTGTTTCTGACTCATAAGTGAACTTTATGCTGTCTGTGTCGTCAATGTTATTCAAGTGTTGTGTTAGTGTTTCTGTTTGTCCTTTTGGTATGATTTCCAGTATGTCGTCTACGTAGCGTTTCCATAGTTTTATTTAGCATGGGGGGGGGGGGGGGGGGGGGGGGCAGTGGCTATGGCTTTTTGCTCTAGGTCTTCCATGAAAAACTCGCACAGAGTGGCTGATAACGGGTTACCCATGGCGAAGCCTTCCAGTTGTTTGTATATTGTGTTGTCGTATGTGAAGAAGTGGAGTTAGCTACCAGTCCTATCAGTTGTGCTATGTCATCTGCTGTGAGGTTTGTTCTTTTGTATAAATTTTTGTCCTGTCTGATTCTGTTAACTACTATGTCTATGGCTTTTTGGGTTGGTGTTTTTGTGAACAGGGATGTGACGTCATGTGAGATGAGTATGTTGTTATCTTCTATTGTAATCGTTTTTAGTTCTTTTACCAGTTCTATGCTATTTTTGCAGTGTTTATCTGTTACCTAATAATGGGCTGGTGATTTTGCTGATTTCTTTTGTCATGTTGTATGTTGGTGTACCTATGCTGTCTACTATTGGTCTAAGTGGGGTGTTTTGTTTGTGTATTTTTGGAGTTCCATAGATTCTTGGAATTATGTTTGCTGCAGGAATCCAGTTTTTGTACATTATTTCTGTTATTTAGCCTTTTTCTTGTAGTGGCTTCAGTAATTTTTTCATGTTTTTTTTTATGTTTTCTGTTGGGTATTTTTTAAGTAGCATCTGGTTCATCTGTTGTTTATATTTTTCTCTGTCCATAACTACTGTGGTTCTTCCTTTGTCTGCCGGTAGAATAATTATCTGTTTGTTTTTGGATAAGGCTGTCATGGCTGATTGTTCTTCTTTTGTAATATTGCTGTGTTGAATTTGGCTGTTTTTTAATATCCCAACTACGTTATTTCTAAGTTCTGCTTTCTTTCCCTCATCTGTGATCTGTTGACATGCTATTTCTGTTGCTACAATGAATTCATCATATGGTATTTCTTTTGGTGCGACTGCAAAGTTTAAATCTTTCTTTTATATGCTCTCTTCTGCTTCTGTTAGTTCGTATTGTGAAATGTTACATACCCATGAGTTTGGTGTGGAGTTATCTTGTATTTCCTCCCTCTTTTTCTTGTTTATGAGTTTGTTTAACTTCTTTATGTGCCTTTCTTTTACTTTTATGAACTATTTTTCCTGTTTTTCCATCATGTGTCCTTTAATTTGTTCCTCTGTTTTTTTATCAAGTTTGTAATTCCTTTTAAGTCCAGGTGTCTTCTTTCCAGTTTGTCTTCTACTTGCTTCTGTTCGGTTGCAACATTTCTTATCCTTCTTTGAGTATTGCTTTCTGTGTTCTTTCCATTATGTTCTGTGCTGTCTTGGTCCAGATCGGTGTTTTCAGCTGTAGGCTTGTTGGCGTGATGTTTTTGTCCTGGCATCTTAAATTGAAGTGAAGGTGGTTCCTAAGACGTGCGCGTTTTTGATGTAAATGTTCCAAATGGCGGAAGTCCTTTGTTCCTTGTTGTCCGTATTTTTCTTTAAACATCTTTTGTACGTTCTTGCTTTGTTTGTCTTTTAATTCCATAAGGTTTCTCTTTACCTTGCTGACTCACGCTGTTCTTGCTGACGGTTTTGTTTGCGGCTGCAAACATCTTAAGAGCTGACGCTGATGGTGGCGTCACTTCCTACTCCGTTTATCCGCGGGCAGCAGAGGACGTTGTCGCCCTCTGCTTCCTACTCCGGATAAACGGAGTAGGAAGTGACGCCACCATCAGCATCAGCTCTGAAGATGTTTGCAGCCGCAAACAAAACCGTTTCTGTGTTTTAAAAAAGAACGACAATATGGAATTAGAAATAACGCACAGCAAGAACACACCTAAGATGCAATATACATTATTATCTCCCCTGGATTGTGATATATTTCATACTGCCAGTCAGATTCTTGACAATACACAGTGCCCTTGTTATCCCCTTTGTCACGCAGTTTAACATATAAATCAGTTTGTCCACAACATACTCAGCTTCTCCTATTCCCTGAAATTGCTTCACATTTCTCACAGATTCTACCTCAAATCTTTATGATTCACACACACATTCACACGCTGGTGGTGATGAGCATTGTAGTGTAATGAATAAAAAGGGTCAATTTCCACCATCGAATTGACACAGCATAACGTTTCATGCACTCTGGAACTGCTGGGTCAGGGTTGAGCCAGCTGGAGGATCCAGATGCAAAAATCAACCTTTTTCTCACTCGTTCTTCTTCAACGCAGACAAAAAAAAAATAATAACAAAAAAAAAAACTGTCAAGGCCTTACCAGATGCAAAAGCTTCTTCTCACGTTGCTTAAAGTCAGACTGCTGGATTAGTCTCTCTGAATGAAAAGTGAACTTTTACAACTCATAAGTTAAATAATAATATGTGATGAATGAATAAGATGTTTAAATCAAATGTTTGAATAATCTGCGCTTAAATCAATGAATTTGAAATGAATGTTGTTCTTACCATGATCCATTTATATCCCAAATCGGTATGTGTGTGATTTGACAAGTTAATCATTATCTACACTCATACACATCTTCATAAGATACAAATTAAGGTTAAGGTTCATCTCACATAACATTTGAAGATTCTTTATTCACAGAATTAAGAAGCTTGTATCTGAAGGAAGGCGTGGCTTTCAGAGGAATGTTTAGGGAAAGTCTTCCAGACATGGCACATTCTGATTTGCCAGAATGGCCGAAAATCATAATATTGTGGTTAATTAAAACAGGATTTACTTTACAGCTGAACCCCGATTCGGCCAAATCGGGAAAGAAGCCTCGTTTGAGACATCTCTTTTGACATACAGTCGAAACCTGTTTGCACGCTGCAAGCTGACAGCCAGACGGCTCCTTTAGAGCCATATTCACTTTGGACGCAGACAAGCATTCCAGCTACTGTTGTGACCTGGAAACATCTCAAGACTGGACGGGTCGTATCGGAGTTTAATCTATGAAATCCCGCTTCCGTGAAGTCCACCCGACTTCTGACAGCCCGGATCTGCTGGGGGTCTCCGCCAGGGTTTGTAGACACAACAGATTGCATCTGATGCTGTTTTATTAATAATCAACTCTCTAGTTTATAGCAGACAGCAAATTCTTTTACACCCAGATTTCACAATTTCTTTCAGAAACAAAGTTCCTGATAAACATCTAACTTACATCACACCACCTACACATCACATTCCATCACCGCATGTCCACTCCATCACATCTCATTATTCATATCTTGCCATGTATTATAATTGGTTTAGAAAAGAATAAAATTCCTTTTTAACTATATACCTGACTGCCTGAATTAATACAAAGTATGTTTATGATCCCTGAACAAGCAAAGAACCCTAGACTCTTCTGATTAAACTTCAAAGATGAATCAGATTGATATTTCATATTCATATGGAATAATCTCATCTTATTGGTCATAATTAATTTGCAGTCGTCACGCTACAAAGTGTGACCGCTACAGTAGCTACAGCTGCCCTGGGGCATCACAGAGGTGAAGCGCTTTCTGATCACCTTCAGCAGATAAGGAGGGTAAAGTGTCTTGCTCAAGGACACAACTGCAGAATTCTCTTTAGTGAGCTGGGATCGATCCTACAACCCCCCGATTACTGGACATCCTGCTCCATCTCCTGAGCTAATATTTATCAGCAGAAACATAATACTGCTGTGTTTTTAGTACATACAAAACTGAGTAGAACTCACAAGCCGAGTGCTTTTCAGAGCGTTTTATGTTTAGGGTCATTACTAAAGGCTACACGTATAAAAGCCCTTTGTCCATGAAAAAAACATGCCGATGTATTAACTACCTGTGCAAGTCTGTAAGTAAAAGTCTGTCCTTGCACGAAAGCATTTCTGAAGGAAAGAACCAGAATGGTGCTGGCAAGCAGAAAGGCTAACCTGCTCTGGAAGCACAAATGTGGCCTTGCACAGCCAGGGCTGCTCAGAGAAGTGAGCGAGCAACTTATGGGAGAATTTAGATTCAGGGACAGTGACTCAGACCTTCCTTCATTTGATTGGTCAGTATTGTTAAATATCATTTCTAATAGCTCAATAGGCACAAGTTTTAACTAACAACAGGAAATTAAGTCAAGGAGCTGTTGATCAATTCAAACAGGAAGCGTCATTATGATTGTGACAATGATATACTTGTCCTGCTGTTGCTACTGGTAATATTATTGAGTCTTTATCATCACCAGTGACTGAGCCTGTTGAACCAGAGTATGGAGATTACTTTATAAAAGGAGAAGAGAAGACACATCAGACAGTCTCCAAAATCTCAACTAGATAACAGACTGACTGATGAGCAGTTGTCAGTGCAAAGGGAGGGGTGGACGTGTTTCTGACAGCTCAATACTTGCCAAACCCTGTAAATATGCTTATTATAAGGATTACTTCCTGTTTGTAACCTCTAATTTGTGCACATTTATCAAGCGCGTAAGCCAGATTTTACACAATGTGCTTTTGAGACAAACTGTCAAAACTTCTGCATCTAGATACAACACCAGTACTCTCTCAGTGTACAGCAGCCAAGAACAGACACAGTGCAGCCTTTACTGTAGCTTTGTAGGTGTGTAGTACACTCTCAGATAATGAAACCAGGAGATCATTAAAAAAAACTGCACCTGTAAGCAGTGACTTTCTTATAGTAGGTCTTCAGCCAGCTCGGGTTAAACGGTGCACATACTGCTACAACATCAAATCAAAGTCCTGTGAAAGTTCCACAATGTGAATTAAACTAGTCTCAGCCAAGCTATCAAGTACAGAACTTTCCTAACTAAGTGAAAATGGCAGCATCTTAGCCTACTTGCAATGTAAGTAGGTCAAGTTGCTCCGAATGAAGAACAACTACTGGCTCTAGACTACTGGAATGTCATCAGCTAGTCCAAACGTTGGTCTAAGTAAGACTGATCTAGTGACCAACCTGCTTCTTTAACACCAATAAATCCCGACTGTAGGACTGCTGGGACAAAAGAGGTCAAACATCAACCAAAGAAGTGGTGCACGGATCCATTCTTGCAACCTCTGTCTTAAGTGAGAGGATCTTTTCAGCAGGAGGAGCTTTAATGAAACAGTGGAACGTTTTTCATTTTGCAAAAATCAGATTCAAACACTTTAAGTCTGGGTTTTCCAGATTCACCAGAACCTTCCATTAGTGGTAATATACAAATACTTGTGTAGATTTTTGCTAAAAACTATTCTTTCACTTCCTTTCTCATACATGTTAATTATTTTGTCTTTAATAAATATTCAAGCCCTAGAAAACACCTTATTAGTGCGGTACGTTAGACTGTGATGATGGAGTAATGTTTGAGGTGGCGTGCCGGGGGGTTTGATTCTAAGATATACTTTGCGTCAGCACTGATGTGTACTTTCTGAGCATGAGTGGAGCCTTCCACCGTTTGGTGCTTCACCAACCTTCACTCTAATTGGGCTCCAGAGGGGCAGCTGTCTGGTAGGAGACCACTCAGCTAATCATGCTGATGACCTTTCTCCTCCCTCCACCTCAAACGCTTTGAGAGGCCACTTTGACCTGCTCATCTTTCCTACATCTACCGTTCACTAATCAGCAAATTTGCTCAGGATGAATAACTAAACTGATGCGACCACCTACTTCTTGATGGTCTGTTTTTCTTCTCTCCTTCAGGTCCAACAACATCCACATTCAACTGGGTATACCTTCGTTCTCCATTTTCACTTTCCCTGCTCTGTTCCCATAGCACCAAGGACTGCGTTAAAGGCCTTTTAGCTGTGTGTTCATTTTTTCAATGAGCATGATGTGAGTGCATTTTCTAAATGTTCTTTTCACTTTTCATGCTGAAATCAACACGGCAATCGACTCATCTTTTTCCTTGACAGAACAACCTTTTGTTTCTCTTCTACCTCTGGTCTCCCTCCTCTTCTGAGACAGTCTGGCTGACAAGACCAAAGAGGTCACTCAAAACAACCTCACAAACCTTTGTAGATAAGTTTTGATATCTCAAAAAATTAAACCGTGGAATTACTATTATTATTAATTACCAGTTTAACTAATAAAAACTAATCATTGAGGGATATATGAACTCAATAAAATACTGATGGTGGAATTTCACTGGTCTCGTACACTTGAGATGATTGATATTTTTATGGTGTTGTTCTTCCATTTTACAGTTTTCACTTTACAACTGACATAATGTCTGGTTAAAGAGATGCTGTGTCTTTACAAACACCTAGGGCTGAAGCTAATCAATATTTTAGTTTTCAAGCATTCTATTGAATCCTCTGTTGGTTAATTGGATATTCTATTTGACAATAGGCTTGAGCAGTATCCAAATTTGAATACTGTCTAACTTCCACTTAATTTTACCCCGGTATACGGTATTACCGTGAATACTTATAAAGTATGACGTAAGCCTCAAGTGGACCTTCACCTTTCTGAATCCGAATACCAAACAATTACTAAAAAAATAACAACGCAACTCACATACTATTAACAACATTTATTAACACAAAACACGCAGCTTATAAAAGAGTGCAAAGAGTCAACAGTCCAACAGCAATAAATCAACATAAAAACCCAGGACAGCTGTTGTGCGCAAATCAAGTGAACAACTTATCAACGAGCAGCATGAAACTGTGCAAATAGGCCGTAACAGTCAACAAGAGTTGAATAACCATAAACATTGAAATTATAAAAATTATTGCAACCAAAACAACTGCATTAAAATTATAAAAAGAAAACTCCGTCACACGGCCACACGCGTGTGCACGCGCGCGCGCACACACACACACACACACACAGGAGTGTGAACATTACGGCATGTTGCAGCAAATCTAGTTAAGATTTCTCGCCAGAAAAACCAGCATGTTTACTTTTTCTGGGTTGAAGTTTGCACGTTGTGGACCAACAACTTTACCTGCGGTGCTGAAAACCCGCTCCGATGGTGAGCTGGTGGCACAAATACATAGATACCTCCGGGCCAGTCGTGACATCTGGGGAAAACGACTGCCAGCATATTTCCACCAGAGAAGAGGGTCTTCGTCCCCTTGAATAACAGGTTCCAAACAGTACGCTGTTATTTCAGCTCCAGCTCGCTGCTCTGCGCCGACGGAACCCTCCGGCGCAGCGTCAGCGGCTCGTTTTTGCAGGAGAGCCCCCAGAGACATCTTTCTGCGTGGGGGTTCAGGTTGTGCTCGTTCCTCTATGGTTCGGATGGCCACTGCTTCTGGTGCTGCTTGCCCCTCTAAGCTCACGATCTCGGCCTGTAATTCAACTTTGATTTCAGCCAGTGCGTTGTCATCAAGCTCATGTCTGCCACGGTAACGAGGATCGAGGAAAGTGCATTTTCACATTAATTTGCGCACTGAATCAAATTCATTCTTGGCCTCCAGCTTTTTTAGAATTGTGGTTTTTATTAACTTTGTAAGCTGGAGGTCGTTTTCTGACACAGCCAACACGCTCTCCCTGCAGAGCTGGAGTATGGGGAGGATAGAGGAACTGGTCAGTCGCACAGCTGTTTTTCATGACGGTATTGGAACTGACACGTCACTATTTTGTAATATCGCGTGTATACAGTAATACCGTAATACCGCCCAAGCCTATTTGACAACGTTTGAAAGGAAACAAAATGATGGTCTGCTGCTAAAAATGTTAAATAAAACAATGAAATAATGAGGCTGAAATATCAGACTCTTTTATGAAAGGGTCAATAATATGTTTTAAATGAGTGTTGTCTAGTTCCCTGTTTCTCATCTGATATTTATAGCTATTTAAATAATTTATGGAAAAAATCAACCTATATTTCAGTAACATTTTAGGTTTGTATTAATATCGCTCGTATATCCACAGTTAAACTATGATCAGTAGAATCAAATGTATTTCATTAACATGTTCAGTAATAGTGGAAATGCTAATACAATAGTAACAATGTAAAGGCATATGTATTTTATTATGTACGGGATGGCAATAATTCAGTCTAAATTATATTGAAAGTTAGATGCATTCGTGAACTTCATACTCTAATGGCTTGCCATCACCATGAACAGATATGGATCAGCAGAGTCGTAGCAACAGCTACACTCCTGCTGCTGTGGCCCTGCCCCATACCGCTGCAGGCAGCTACAAATAAACGGGATGGTGGGGATTTTTCTTCCGCTTGCAGAGTTTAGCCATTCTTTAGTTTAGCTTTTTGGAACCCCATTTGATCGAGCATGCTACCCGCTAGCATTAGCATTAGCCAATCTGTTTGTAGTTTAACTCTTGATCCCAAACTTTGGAGCGTTTCTGTCATTTGCAATGGTTTGTGTTATTGCTGGCTTCTCTATTTTCCTTCACATCACCTAGAGTATTACATTATGCACCAGTAAAATGTGTTCAGACTGTGGTGTGCACATTTAACAAAGCCTTGAAAAAGTAGAAAATTAATTCAACCGTTTGATGGTTCATTTGAGCCCTACAAACAACATTTAAACTAAAGTGTGAAAAAACAAATGATTTGTGCAATCTTATTTTTAACAACTATATTTGTTATCCTTTGTTATAGTAAATTTGTGATTCATTTAGAAGTTATTAAAAGGAGAATCCAGTTGCTGCTCGTCCAAATCTCATTAAACATAGAATTTCCTCCAACAGACTCACTAACTTGGTGCAGTGGTGGCAGCGGTTAAGTGTCCGCCACATAGTCAGAAGGTTACAGGTTTGAACATTGCTCAGTCTGTTGCTGTCGTTGTGTTCTTGGGCAAGACACTTAACCGTCCTTGCCTGCTGGTGGTGGTTGGAAGGACTGGTGGAGTCAGTGTATGGCAGCCTTGCCCCTTTCAGTGCCCCCAAGAGAATCTGTGGCTACAATGAAGCTAATCACCACCAGTGTGTTGATGTGTGTGTGCATGGGTGAATGACCGATTGTGTTGTAAAGCACCTTGGGGGGTTCTAGGACTCTAGAAGGCACTATGTCAAATACAGGCCATTTACTATTTACCACTAATGTTATTCTTGGGGTGCTGGGGAAAGCGCCTCTGAACATCAGCTAAATAGCCAATCCTATTTGGTTTCAAGGGAGAACTGAAGAATTTTGGGGCCAATCAGCATCACCTAATTTAATGCCTCTGGGTTTCTGGCCACCTATGCCCCTTCTAAATAGTTTGCTAGCATGTTAGAAAGTGCTGGTGCTGACTACTTATTCTGGACTCAGAACAACAAATTCTCACACCCGAAGCAGTTGAAACTGATGAAGGGTGACCAAGCGTTTGTTTCCAACACGTTAGGAGCCCCAACGCGTAGGGAGGCGACATGCTGCGCCAGAGCGTCACTTTCCAATGGCCGCGGTAAAAGAGAGATTTGAGCAAATTGTGACCTTTACGCCGGGGACACACTGGCCGCGGAAGCGCCGAGAAGCGAATCGCTCACGAAATTCGGCCGCTGCTCGCCGCTCCTCAGTTCAGAACAGATGCGCCCCAGTCGAGGCGCGCCTCGGCTCAGCTGTAGTTTTTCTTTTAAACACTTGGTGTCCACCATTTCCTCTCTGCCTTTTCTCAGCTCTTTTCCTCTACGTTTGTGTGTGTGCGTGCGTGCGTGTGCGTGCGTGCGTGCGTGCGTGCGTGTGTGTGTGTGTGTGTGTGTGTGAACCTATGGTATGAGTTGTTTCTGCCAGTTGAATCTCTTGGAACCCGCTCCAATTCTGCAGCTGTATCCTAGCAGTTTCTTCTGAAATGGGTACGTAGATAACCATGTTTTTCGGGGGTCGTACAGCTCCTTGTTTCTCAACTTCCATAATTCATTTAAAGTCATCCATCTTAACTGCTTGCCTCAGACTGCCTCTCTGTCCTGTTTGCTCCGGTGAAAAGACACCCAAAACCACACACCCCTTCACGTGGTCACACACGCACACAAGTTCGATGTGTGTGCGTGTGTTTTTTCTGCAGTGTCTGTTTACGAACACATTTGACTATTGCGGAATTTTATTTTGAAATGCTTTATTTTGTTAACTTTACCGGCCTGCCTCTTATGTCTACGTTTGACTTCCTGCCAGAATTGACGCGAAAAAAAATAGAGCCAACGCCGAAATGATCGCTGCACGGCGCGGGCTGGAGCGCCGGCGCGAGGTGATTCGTTGCGCTTCGGCGGCCCATGTGGTCTATAGAATAGCTTAACAAGGGCGCCGAATGAAGGCGGTCCCATTTTCGCGGCGCTTCCGCGGCCGGTGTGTCCCCGGCGTTAGCCTCTTGCTATTTAACCTTCGCCTCACCCCCAATGGAGCAGTGCATCGCCTCCCGATGTGTTGGGAGCCCCAACACGTCGGAAACAAACACTTGGTCACCCTCTGACTGTTTCAGCCGCTTCGGGTGTGAGAATGTGTTTTTCAGATATGTGTATCTGGTCATAAATAAATCTTTCAAAACAAATTTGGGTTGACCTGTTAAAATGATATTTTGAATAAATGTAGCTATTATTAAAGGCCATGATAACATATGGTGCATTTTGGCAACACTAGTAGCAAAAGAACATCCTAGGACAAAACAAGCAGCCTTGTTCTGGACAAGCTGTATTCTTAATAAGTCAGACTTATTAGCTGCAGACCATATGACTGAACAACGATCAGTATGAGACAAGACCAATGATTGTACTACCACTTTCAGGACTAACAAAAGAGGAACATCGTCTGACTACGGCAATACCCTAGCCCATTTTACTCACTATAGTATTTATATGATACGACCATGACAGGTGATGATCCACTTCATTACCTAATAATTCAATTTGATTACCGTATTTTCCGGACTATAAGTCACACTTTTTTTCATAGTCTGGCTGGTCCTGCGACTTATATACCAAATTATGTATACCGCGCTGCTGTGGGCCGGCTCCGGTCCAGGTTTCAGCTCCTCTGCCCTGCCAACACCTGCTGCAGCCTGTGGCGGGGTGCTGCAGGCTGGCCCCGGCCCAGGAATGAGCTCTCCCCGCCCGCTGGGAGGGTTTGAAACATCGCCATCCTCTGCTGGAGACCGTGGCACGCTGCTGCGCCCTGTTATTGTTACCGGTACTTGACTTGCAATGTGAAATGCTTGGTCTTAGATTTTGTAAGAAAAATAATAAAATTTCCACCCAAAATGCGATTTATAGTCCAGTGCGACTTATATATGTTTTTTTTCTTCTTCATTATACATTTTATGGCTGGTGCGACTTATACTCCGGAGTGACTTGTGCTCCGGAAAATATGGTAATTTTCTCTAGTGTAGTGTTATTTGCTCTGAGTAAAAGCAGAGGTTTGCTGTGCAAATGCAGTTTACTTCCGATAAGCATACATTTAGTTTTCTTAACATTTAACATCATATACTGTAGCTATCATCAACCCATTTTGTGAGAAAATCCATCTTTATTTATAGAACTCTCAATATTTCACTCGACACTTGAACGACAGTATAACATAAGGGAGTCATCAGCATACATAACAATAGAAGATTGTTTTAAAGCATATGGTTGACCATTAGTATAATCTGAAATCAGAAGAGGGCCCAGAGAGCTCCACTGAGGCAAGCCAGAGTTGACCACACATCTGTTGGGGAAAAACCCATTGTAAAAAACGTGTCGACTTCTGTCAGATAGTCTTTGTTGCGAGATTGAAACACTGGCTGCTGAAGTGCAAATCAACCAGACGATTTGTAGAGGTTATAAACCTGGCTGGGACAGAGGAGAGGACTCCGGCAGGAGAAAATACAAAACAGAATTTGATAAATCATAGTGTAATGAGCTGTCATTTACATTTTAAATTTAAGGAGTCGTTCTGTTTGGAGTTAGTTTTATTTGTTAAGGTTGTCTGAGAGTGCAGCCTCATCTGAGCTGTCATTCAGGGCACAGAGGATGGTTCTAGGGGGGTTTCGTAGTTGTAAAACAGAATATGGTCTGTTTTCAGATTTGCGCGGTTTGTCTGTTGCTCCCCAAAGGGTCAGAATCCCAGCAGAGCTCCAGAAGGATCTCCTTTCAGGGCACTCACGGAAACACGTTTACTCCAGAGAGCACGCTCTGACAGATCCTTAATACCGGTAATAATTCAATTCAATTCAAATTCAAAGATACTTTATTAATCCCAGAGGGAAATTAGAGATAATAAGAAGAAACGATCTTTTATGTAGCGCACCTCAAGCAAAATATGAGGCGCTTCACAAGGACAAAAATAAAATACAAAATTATATGTTAATTAATTAATAACGATTAAAAATATTGTAAATATGAGAAGCCAAAAAATTGTGATTGTCAAAAACTCGAAATTCCTTCTACGATGTCAGATTTCCATCGGTCACTGGTGTTTTAGCACCAACTTTGTGACACAGCTGTTTGTCCACCGAAATAATTATCTATTGGGTAAAATAATTTGTGGATGAGGAACATGTGCGGACAACTGAGACCTTCCGTGCTGCAATTCCCTCATTCTACCACTAGACGCTGTTCCTACGCATGGCCTGAAGTTTTTTATTTTAAGGAACATTTCCACGCACGAGTACAAAATGATGAATACCACACAATGTGTATATTTGTGCCTACACACAAAATATTCACAGATTGGTGCATAAGTGCAGTTGATAAATGGGGCCCCAGGTCTCAATAGCCATTTGAGCAAGAGCTGTTGCTGTGGAATAATTGGGTTTATAAGCATACTGTAATTTTGTGAGGAAACTATTCTTGGAAAAGACATTTTGAATCTGCTTGCACACTACTGATTCCATGATTGTGCCTAAGACCTGCAATACACGGATGGGCCTGCTATTGGCTCCATTGAATGGACTGTTTTTGTTCTTTGGGATAGGAATTAATTCAGAAAAATTCCATTGTGATGGAAAAACTCCGGATAGCAGACATTTGTTAAAAATAGGGCAGTGTGGACGAGACAGTATTTACTGCTAATTTTAACATTCTGCGATCTATGTTGCTTCACTCCTGATTAAGTAAAACAACTTTTTACTGGTGATTATATATATATATATATATATATATATATATATATATATATATATATATATATATATATAGATGATAGATAGATAGATAGATAGATAGATAGATAGATAGATAGATAGATAGATAGATAGATGTTTTTCTTCCTTTTCTGAGTACAGTAGTTAAGTAGCCTAAATGATTTGGGCCTTATTTCACTTACTTTGCTCAGTGGAAAGTATTCTGTGGAGATCAAAAGACATTTCCTGTGAAAACAGAGTTGAACTATCATATTAACAACATGAATACATCTGACGAAAACACTCTGATGGCTGGCTTTATTTAACACAACTTCTTTATATTTGAGAGGCTAATGTTATCCTTGCGTTTGCCCAAACATGAACCCCACAGAAACCAAATTCTGGACTTAAACTAGCAAACAACACATGGGCAGGGAAAGGGGTTTGGTTGAAAGGTAAGTGAAGGGAAGGGAAGGAGTGGGCATGCCCAAATAGATGAGGTGGCAGTGAGACAGCGATATATCTTCGAGGCCCCAGGATGCCATGGTTTCTCATTCTGCTAGAGCCTGTGGTGATGAACAGAAGTGGCGACTCATATTGTCACAATCAAAGTCAAAGTCCATCCTCTGGTAATGTCACTCCTCTGCACAATCTGCCTGCCCTCACTACCTTTCCTTGACTTCTTTTAAGTTAGCTTTCCGTTGAACAATTTGTATTTTGTCTCCCCCACCACAAATTTTTATTGTTTATATATATATAAACAATAAAAAAAATGCTATTTTCATTTTGGATTCACAGGAACAATAACTGAAACACAGCATTCATTATTTGTCTACGGTTGTGAAAATCCACTTGAAAGGTCACAGACGTCAGGCATTTAAAAGAAAACAACAGATCAGAATAGAACAGAAAGTTGATGCGGCTAACATGGTTGGAAGTAGGAAAAGATAAGCGCTTCAGCTTGGGTCTGAAGTCATGCATTAGGGTTAAGGACCCCAGCTGTCCCTGTAACACTGCAACCCCCTCTGACTTAGACTTTGCTCACTGTAATGCTGCACCAGAGATTGATTGAGCATTTCATACAGCAAAAGACTGAATGTTAACCCTACAAAGAGCTAGACGTGGGCCTTGAAAAAACAACAGCTGTGGTGTCTTTTCTCCCAGATTATGATGGATAATCCTGCTTTCTGATGGATGGACCTACTTTCTAAGAGTCAACAAAGGATGGACAGAACTCCACTGGGAATGAGGAGAATGGGGTCTCACCATTTTAGTCATTTAGTCACATTAATGACTTGGTTACCTTTTCTCCTGATACATACTGTAACACAGAGCTGCCAACTTTTGAACATTTCAAAGAGTGAGACGGGGTCATGGGGTTGGGAGCGGACAATTCCTCGACCGTTTAGAGCGGGGGGTATTAATATTAAGACTTTTTGTGCTCTACCTTTTTATTTATTTATTCCTACTCTGTATGGACTATGGAAGAGGATTAGAGCCACCGAGGGGAAGAAAATGAAAAGGAGAATTCTTATTTTTTCTCAGAATTCTGACTTTTAATCTCGGAATTCTGACAGGGAATTAAGGGGAAAAAAAAGTCAGAATTATCTTTCTTTTTTTTCTCTCTCTTTTCAGTTGCCCTAATGCTCTTCTGTACCTCTGACTTTACAGAGGGAACTGACCTTTGTTTAAGACAAATTTTCTTTTCATGAGGACAATTTAACCCTTTGATGCATGAATTATGAAATCTTCAACCATGATTTTTTAAACAATTTTTCTCATTCGTCTTTAGGTGTGAATGAAACAAATTTCAACAAATATTTTTTGTAAAATTTTATAATTTACAAATAATTTATTACATGTCCACCTCAGTGGACAGCGTGCATTCTGAGCATGAAATATGTTGGCTTGGCTTACTGAAGTCCAAATGGAGGGGCTCAAATGCAATTAAGTCTTCAACAGCTGTGCTTAATTGCAAAAATAAATAAATAACAATTTTGAGTACCTGTCCACTGTAGTGACCATTATGCATCAAAGGGTTAAAATCCAACTCTCCTGAACTTCTTCACAATATCTATCCATCTATCTATCTATCTATCTATCTATCTATCTATCTATCTATCTATCATCTATCTATCTATCTATCTATCTATCTATCTATCTATCTATCTATCTATCTATCTATCTATCTATCTATCTATCTATCTATCTATCTACCGTAAATCCTCTAATACAGGCCGGTATTCAATTAAAGGCCGGGTCTCCAATTATGGCCGGTGTCTGAGTCAGCTGAGGTAAATAATGGCCGGTCTCTTATTGTGGCCGGATGGCATGTGGTAACAAGCAAGTACGAGCGTCCCAGCGGCAGGGTTATAGTCCCCAAATCAACCAGCAGGAGGCAGTAGAAGTTCACGCAGACCTTTTTTAGGCTTTTTCTTCAACGCTTTGTAACGCTACAGACACGATCCTCTATCACGCTCCTACCACACAGAGTCACGGTGTCAGTTAACCATGCTAATTCAACCCGCTCCACAGAACACACATCACCTTCCCTGTGGCTTACATAACACTCACACAACACGCAAATCAGCACATAGGAACTAGCAGAACGATAGGAAACACATATAACACAATACCCAGAATGCACCTGGCTTACAACCCCAGCCAGGTCATTACACTATCAAGTTCAAAGAGAATGTGCTGATTATGCTGCAGAACACTCTGGGGAGCAGCACTAGGGGGTGTATGAACTACAGCAATCCCTCCGCGGTAGATGCGTTCCAGACCTGGCCGCGATAGGTGAAAATCCGCGAAGTAGGGACTCCCAGCATGCCCCTCGCGGGGATTCCCTTCACGTCGCACCTACGTCACAAACCGCGGCTATAAACGGAAGTTGCCTTTCCAGCTCACCACTCAGTCATCGTTTCTTCAGATTCACGATCAGAGTTTCCAACCTACCGATCAATCCAACGAACTATCAGCTCATAGTAAGTTATCTTACTTACTTCTGGAAAGCCCGGCATTTCCGTGTCACTTCGTTGACGCTCGAACGCTCGGGGGTTTCCTAGAGCACCGACGCTATCACTTCCGCGTCTGTGAAACCACGCTCCCTATTGAATTATCGTATGATCACATTCTCTTTTTGGGGGTAAAACTCAAGTGGCAGACCGTAGGTACTGACACGCGATCGTTCATGTCGGTTAATTTCCTTTAATGTTTTCTGTCTTTTATTTGCGCCTGATGTGTATCGCTGCTGTGGAGCGGGGCGCATCAACTTGTCCTCCGACGCACAGATCACAGCAGGGAGCGCTCAGCTGTTTTCGCGGTCGGTAGATCTGCCTCCTGAGCACGGCCACAGTAACAATCAGGTGTCGCCACCTCAAAAACTAATTTAACACGCGATCGTTCATGTCAGTTCATTTCCTTTAATGTTTTCTGTCTTTTATTCGCGCCTGATGTGTTTCGCTGCATGCTGTGGAGCGGGACGCTGCGCGCATCACCTTGTCCTCCGACGCACTGATCACTGATACAGCCGCCAAACAGCAAGCGCTCCGCTGTTTTTGCGGTCGGTAGATCTTTTAGAACTGCAGTTCAAAGGTAACTCATAAGGTGAATATATATGAACCCAGGTAGCAGTTTTTCTTTAGGATCGAGAGGAGATGCAGGAAGATAATAAACAGACAGGACAGAAAAATAGTCAAATAAAAACAAGTTAGTTTTTGTACCTGCTGTTGCAACAAACAGACACCATTGAAGGTCATCAGAAGTGAGGAACAGAAAATGAAATACTTATTTTAATGTTTAGAGCAGCAGGAACTCCGAGAGGCTGCAGGCGCATCAGTGAGTTTGCGGCCGCTGCGCAGGGGGAGGGGGGAGAGGGCTAAAGCAGGAACTACCGTTGTTAAAAGAAATGTGTTTAACTTTGAAAATGTGGGCGCACTTTTAATTGTCAAAAACTCCAGCGAACCATTAGTTCATTTTGCTCAAATAGAAACAGAGGCCTGCCTCTAATACTGGCCCTCCTTCCAATAAAGGCCTGGAGCTTGATGAGCTTGAGTCAAATACAGGCCCGGGCCTGTATTAGAGGATTTACGGTATCTATCTATCTATCTATCTATCTATCTATCTATCTATCTATCTATCTATCTATCTATCTATCTATCTATCTATCTATCTATCTATCTATCTATCCATCTATCCATCTATCTATCTATCTATCTATCTATCTATCTATCTATCTATCAGCAGGAAAGAGTTACAGCTACATGTCACACAGGAACTTTTAATTATAATTAATGTAAATGTTTTTCAATTCCATCTAGGGGGGTGGGCAATATCATGTCATTAATAATGTTACCAGTTATTATTTCCTGCTAAGAAAAAAAACTATCATGTTAAGCTAACTTTATTGATGTAATTGCATCCACTAAACAGGATTATGTTCATGTGGGTCATCAGCATGAAGTTATTGAAGTCATCAAAGCAAACATGGCTGGAATCAGTTTTACTGTGGATGTCCCCACTGTGGGACTAATAAAATTTACTATATTTTATTCTATTATATTAATTCATATCAGCCAGTAGGGGAAAAAAAACATTTGAGGAATTTTGGCCTTTCGAGGCTTCCATACCAGTAACCTGGCTGTGGCGGAAGGGCTCATCTCACAAACAGGAAAAACGCACTGGTGAAGCGGTGAATTAAAATACTAGGATTCCTAATGTTTTAATTCACCGCGTCACCAACTAATGTAGGAGAGGGAACATGTGAGTGAGTCACCACAGTAGGAAGCCTAGCTTGCTGTGAGCGAGGATCTGTGGCTGATGAGTGAAAACATAAGAGAAACATTCGGGACTGAACAGGGGCGGATTTAGGACTGAAGAAGATCCGGAGCTTAACACACGTGCGCGCACGCACGTGTACGCAGGGTCCGAAATTAACACTCGCCACTCGCCAAATGCGAGCAAATTGCTCCATTTGGCGAGTAAATTTTTTAGCTCTATCTGCCACATAGCAAGTAAATGTTTGCACCAAATTAGTTATGTTTATCAGTCATCTTCCGTGGACTTCTGTGATACTCCTCCCGCCTGCATGCAACGTACACAAACGTACGCGAAACGTGAGCGCCGCATCCAACGTCAATTCCACCTATCCCATTCAATTAGTTTATCAAGTTAGCAGTTAGCTTCATGTTAAAACTAGCGGTGAAATGTGGCGGTTTTTAACTGGAGTCAGCCAGCCTTCCAAAAGAAAACTTGTCGAACTGGAAGAAAAACCACCAGGACCAGTGGCAACCAGAAGATTTTGTGAAAAGTGGCGAACTGAAGATGGCGGAGTCGTGAGACAATGGCTACATTATGATGGCCATGTAGATGTGTCATGAGATTTGAAGCGTTGCTGCCTTTCACAGACACTTTCCTGCACGTGCTGCAAACAGGATAGCCGTCTTCTATCAACTGTCCCTCTGCATTCTTCAAATATCCAAAAAATGCCCATACTGCCCACTTCTTTGTGGAATAATAAATGTCCTGCATGCTGCCGTCTCCTCCTTCGGCCATTATTTCAGCTTTAGCTTCAAGAAAGTTTTGGTCGTAAAAACAAAGTGCGCATGTGCCGCCGGCAACCTCAGCAGATGATACGGTGGCTGGTAAGGGTCACCGCGCCTACACCGCAGCTACGGTAATCCACCGAGATAATATATTAAAAAAAAAAGACGGTTATTATTATTGTCAACTTTTTTACCGGGGTTTACCGCTACACCGGTTACTGTGACAACCCTAGCCCTGACACACTTTCAGATATTCTCATGGTGCAGCTGTGTTCTCCAGGGATCAAGGACTATGACCCAAATGAGGCTGTAATGCTTTGGCACAAAGACGGTGTCAGAAGCAGGAGGCCAGACTTCATGGACAGAGAAAACAAGGAGTCTGACTAGATTTCAATGAAAGAGTTCATAAAAACATATCTAAAAATAAATAAATAGTGAAAATGACAAAAGAGTTGTTTTCCTTATTTATTGATGTTTTAATTATTTTGTCACTCTGTTTGGAAATCAACATAATATAGAATAACATGCTTTAGGTAGATCTAAATCATTTAGAATTTGGGCCGGTAAAAAATATGCTTGGCCGGTAGATTTTCATCATCTACCAGCCAACTTGGCCAGTGAGTAAAAAATTTAATTTCGGACCCTGCGCGTGTGCGCGCACACACACACGTGACACGCACTAGTCAACATCATAAATATTCGTCTTGTACCACATAATGTTTAATCTGAAGCTACATATTAAGCATATTCAGGGCAGAGTATTGTTCCTGTTAGTGTTTAGTGTGAGATGATAGTAAATATTCCCTTTCTTTCTCCAGCAACTTTGCCTGATAGTAAGCTAACTTTAGGCAAACAAGCAGCACAACAAATATTTTCAAATAAGACTCACAAACCTGAGTCAGCACCAGTCTCATCAAAGCTGGGGTTCTGTCGCGGTACTTTTGGTCTAAAAAAACGTCCTTATGTCCATCTTCACACATGCGTTTCAGGCAGAGACTGTAGAAGAAGCCAGGCACTGTAGAAGAAACCGGCTGCTGAAGGGATTCTTCTTCAATGGTGGAGGCTCAGACAGGCTGTATACAAACTACTGCCAGCTGCTCCCTCTCTGTTGGACGTTGGTACTGCATGTTACTTCCACGTTTTAGATCCGGGGCTTTTCATAAAACATTCGGGGCTTGGGCCCAGGTAGCCGGGCCTAACGCCGCCCCTGGGACTGAAGCTCCGTCAACACTGGCTGGCGACGCCGCTGCATTTCTAGATAAAGCATGTCACCGCTCCACCCATCTCACCACCAGAGCGGAAAAAACCCATTGGCTTGGATTATACAGATGGGATTCTGTGTGTGAAATAACGGCAGTTACATTATTATTTAAGTGTTGTTTGTGTGCATGTTGTTCAGTAGCTAATGCTATAATTAATATCATGGTTTTATTTTTTTTTTTCGGAAGCCCTATGCACTGTGCGTGATGTGCGTTTGGGGAGCGCAGACGCTGGTTTAGTGTGAGAGATTGGAGGTGTGGCGTGAGAGCGTGTGAAGAGGGTCAAATGTGCGTGTCTCATGCTCAGTGTGTGAGAGTTGGCAGCTCTGTACTGTAGCGTTTAGCAAAGAAATTGAGGTGTGCTTCTAACTCCAATAATGTCCACAGACGTAGCACCCAGCAGGAAATCCTAAAGACGCACCTGCTCCTGCTCACCACTGCATCACCCCTTCCCAAAGATGCTACTTTAATGACAGCAAGTAACTTTTCAGTTCTGCTGCCAAACTGTTTCCTTAAAGGTTGCTTAGTTTTAATTTCTGGGACATCTGGAGCCTCCCAACAACCAAACTGCATTTTGGAACAAAACCATAGAGCAGGACAAACATGACAAATTCCTCATGCTCCACCACTTTTCACTGTGGCGTTAACTACAAAACTGAGAGACAAACACAGCCGCCCTGCTTCAAACATACAGAGAAGGATGGATTTTAAGCGGCATTGCCTAGCAACAGCCTGCTAAGCTCTTGGCAGCTGCTTGGTAGGGGTGAATACTGATAGATGGAAAAAGCCACAGACACGTGTGCGTATACACCAGCAGCAGCAACACTAAAGGTTAATGTGCTGGAACCTGTCAGCATTAAAACAGCTGCTCATCAAAAGTACAAGGAAAAGCCGTTTTCAGATAACGGGTTGTGTCAAAGCTTGGCTCGCTGATTTTAAAGGAAGGGAAAAGAAACAATAAAGTGCCCTACGTTGTTGTAGTTCTGGTTGAACAAACCTGCCACATGATGGAGGATACTACCACAAAAAACTAAATTACAGGTGCAAATAAGCATGAATACACACTGAAAACATGATTCACTGAAACAAAAGGGCTGTGTAGGCAGTTATAACATTCATCTTATGAAAATGTGACAATACTCAATAAAATATCTCTTCTTACAACAATAGTTGTCAGGTGTGCATCAGTGCAGTAAATAATATAGTTTATTGTTATCTGATTTTACACATTGGCCTATTCTGTAAGAGAGGGCTAATTATTTTTGAATGGACACCTACATTTATCTGGCTTACTTCATTTTAATATTCTAAATTTGCTCAATCCTGCAAAAGCAAACACATAAATGAACAAAACTGGTACTGAATCTTCTATGGTGCACTAAGAGTAGAAAGAGTATTGAACATATCAGATCTTTGATGTGACAAATAAGATCATATTATTAATTTATGTTAATTAACTAAGGGCAGGAAGAAATCAGAGATGGAGACCTGTTAACTTCCATCTACCTAATTAAGACAAATACAGCTTTACAATTCCAAAACTAAAGCTCCCATCGGGAGAATTGTCCATCAGTCTCAGGAGTTATCAGGAGAAATACGGTAGCGGAGGAGAGAGTTATCCTAGCAGACATGCGTCAGTGTGCATGAATGATAGACTAATGGTTCACGTCTTGGTTTTGAAGAAAAGCAGAACAGGATCTGTTATTTGGGAGTTGTGAACATGTAAGAAAGACCTTGAACTGTGACTACCAGGTGTAGAGATGTTCAGATGCTGCACGGCTCAGAGATGATTAAGTATGCTAACACACACGCTACTGCTGTGTAAATGACAAAACGATGGTTATGATGCTTTTACACCAATCACTTTCCAAGACTCCTAATATGAAATATTCTTCAATTTCAATTAAATTAGCGGGTACGAACAATTTCCACAAATAAAAGGATCACTGAATAGTGTTATCATGAGTCTGGTCTACGGTTGATACTACATCAAAGAACAACAGTGGTTGTTATGAATGTATAACTCTGGTTCAGAGTCAGTGTTGTGGTGTGATTGTTGGTCAGAAGACTCACCTCCCCTCCCTTACACGGGTTATGGTTAGGGTTTGGTTAACCCTATGGTGCAGAATGAACCTGCAATTAGCTGCTAAAGGGACTTTTAAAATCCTGTGAAATATTTCGGTAAACCACGATGTCAGTTCGAGGCCATCTCACCCAGCCTACCTTGTGAGTAAAGCTTTCTCTCACTGCAGAATGTTTACTGCAAAGACAGAAGGGATGAGATGTATTGTGATTGTGCTAGGGAGCCTCCCCAGGCAGAGGCTAACAACATTATTCTGTTACTGTCAGACACCGAGCCTGACCCACTGCCTGAAGAGGACTACACATGGATGTGTCTGTATGAGCCACATTTCCCCAACGCTCACCCTGTCCTTGTATTGACTTGTACAGAGTGTTGTGATGAGCTAAGGTGGCTCCTTACCACGGGTAATCAGTAGTACAGCTTACTGTGCATATGGTGATATGCGGCCATGAACCATTGTGAGGTACAGAAATCACTTAAGTTCAGCTGTCTCCATCTGTGACCTCCTTTTGTACTCCAAAAATAGCGTTTTCACACCTCACCCTGCTACATGCAGGGCTACATGCGACGCGGTAACTCCTGCACACACATGCGTGTTTGGGGAGCAGCTCGTCAGAGAGCAAGGTGTGACATTTAAACCATTCCTCTTGCAAAGGAGGCTCTTATGAAGCTGGAGCAGACCATTACAACATCAAACACTCGCAGCCAGCAGGCTGCTCCGTCTCCCTGAGAGCCGTGGATGAACGGAGAGCATTTGTGTGCGTGCCTGTGACCTCCAGTGAATGTGAAGCCAACCCGAGTGCAGAGATGAATTGTGCGGCTGGCTGGTTGGATAGAGAACTATGATGAATACAAAAATAGCCTGGATGCTTAATTACATTTAAGTAGCACAGTTTTATTCAAGGAAAAAAAACACCCAGTTCCTGTAATCTAAAGAGTTTCTTTTGCTGTTGTTGACATCTGAAGATATTTGGCAGTAAAATTCGAATATGGAGATATTTTTACCCATAAAGATGTAGATGAATTAGCTGTTGGCACTGATATTGTTTCTACATTGACTTTGCATTGTGCAAAAGGCATAATTAATATAGTTTAAAGCTAACATTTTATGTTGCAACATCATTATTTAAAAATACACAAAAATATCTGGAGTGGCTACAACAGTTTGACATAACAGCGTAAGTTTGTCTGATATGGCAAAGGGTTTCTGCTACTGACAAAACACAGGTTGTGTTTTGCTTGTGAGTACCATGTACCGTCCAGATCAGAAGACAAAACAGTAAAATTCGGCTGACTAAAGAAACAATGGGCTGGAGAAGACAGTCAGTTTGTTACTGTGGTACGAGCAGCAGTGGAGCCTCCCGTTGGTGCAGAAGCTTACTGTTTCAGCCTAGGGTATTGCAGCTTTTAAAGCCACCTCACGACCACATAGCTTAGTTAATGAGCTGGACAAGGTCATAAAACTGCACTTAATGTGCATTTTTGTGAAAGTGAAACACAGTTTAGGATAGATCAAATAAGAGGATACTTCAGCCACTGGTCGTGTCTAGTGGGTGTCAACGGTCAGCAGGGGAACTCTGATTCTGGAGGAGCTATCCTTCCTCATGACCAAGTTGTTCTGTCAACAAATAATGGTCAGTGTGTTCACAGAGAAAAAAACCTCTTGCTTCTGTATTCTCTGGTTCATAATAATCATTGTTAGCCTGTCTTCTATTTATAGAAACAGACATAATAGATGTGGACACACACAAAGAAACAATACTTCACTTATGACTAACAGAGCACAATGTGGAAGCAACACAGTGGAGTTGTCACTAACCCCGTTTCAGCATTGTATAAGTGTGTGTGTGTATGTGTGTGTGTGATATAATCCTTTCTTACAATTCATTACCATTAATCCTGAACTAGATAATTAAAATAAAATATAAAAGTACAGAAAGGCAAATAAATAATTCTATCTATGAATGCAATACTCATTACCGTAGCCACCAGGACTTCTGGGGTTAATACATCAATTAGGGAGTTAAAGTGACAGTGTGTAATTTTCCATCGCGACAGGGGGCAGTACATACCTAAATCCTTGCAAGCAAGTGGTATTTTTGTGTTTGAGTGAGTTAAAGTTAAAGTTGTGTCCTCATCACACACTGGTGAAATTACATCTCCACATTTGGCCCATTCCTGTAGGGAGTGGTGAGCTGCAGCAGCGGTTGCGCTCGGAAACTATTTTGTGCTTTACCCCCAATCCAACCCCATAAAGATGAGTATTAGAGTGACAGTGTGTATTTTTCCTGGTGATAGGGGACAGTAGATACCTAAATAACTGCAAGCAAGCATTATTTTTGTGTTCAAGTAAGACCTTACCAACAGTTGGCCGTTAGGGGCAAAAATCATTGGGAGTGCAACCTCCAGCAAAATAACATCAGATTCCCTTTCATCACTGGCAATGAGTGAAGAGGTAAATGTGTAAAACAACAACATTTATTATTGCTGAAACTTTTGTAACCAATTGTTACAAATAAGTAAATGCATTCTGTCCTCACAAGCTTTCGTAGAAGCAAACATGGCATCCAATATGGCGTCGCCCAAGTGACTTAGACCCGCTCCCATGTATTTTAGACCCAATTTTTATGGTTATATATTATGGAACCGCCAATATTTTTCAACAACTGGGCATTTTTAATTCATTTACAACAACATTTCAATTGATATTTCCAGAGATTAATGGTAAAAACTACACATTGTCACTTTAAGCAGGCATTGCGTCCCATTTTTAAAGTCTTTGGTATGACCCGAATGGGATTTGAACTAGTGGTGGGAACTGTTTTTTTGAATTTTTATCAATATCATTGGCATTGGCAATTCTGTTTATTTATCCAATTCCTTATCAATTCCAGAGTTGTTAAACAGGTTGCAAAAAACAAAATGCGCACGGCTCCTGCAATATAACTGTCAGTTTCTTTATGATAAACAATCAGTTGTACCTGTATCAGTTGGAAAGATCTTTCCAAATGTTCTCCTTTATGCTCCCTGTGAAGGCAGGGTCATCTTCTTGTTCGGTGCAGTGTTGCTGTAGCTGTTGCAGAGTGGGAAAAATCTCACCAAAGATCAGACCTTTGTCGCTGGAGTCTGCTAGTGTGGAGGGGTATATATATGAGGTAAATGATGCCAACATGATAAACACTGGTAGTGAACATCACTGCTGCTACTGCGTTGATATTCACTAGTCCAGAGCGGGTCAAAACCCATCAATAACTTTAAGTTATCTCATATTTTGTGCCCAAAGGCTTTTGTATATTCGAAATCCCGTGATGAAATATCTACTGCGCAATTATTGCAAGTTACCCTGTTGTCATGCTTTCTTGTAAAGTTTAACCAAACTGTCGCGCGTGTGTGCTGCTTAGACGCCATGTTTCCTGCTTCCATAAGCTACGCAAGATATGCGGTGACGTCATTCGAGCCAACTGGAATTGATAAGAGGAATCAAATGCAAAAGTGGCGAATGAGTCGTTGGAATTGAAACAATGGGAACCGGTTCTCAACAAGAACCGGTATTTGATTCCCAACCCTAACTAGAACCCCAATCTCCCAGTCCCAGGGTGGACACTCATACCACCAGTCCACGGAGAAGTTACTATACCACACTTTACAAACGGATGGCCATTAAGGTCAAAATTCCCTGGGAGCGCAACCTCCACCAAAATGACAAGCACATTAGAACTGAGGAAAATAAATCAAATAATCAATACACTGAGATGCGGACATAAACGATTCTGCATCGTAGAAGAATACGCCATAATCGATTATAGTGGAATGTAGTTTTGTTTTTTTAACGACGGCACCAGCGCAGCATCCAAATCTGTCAGAGTGAGCGTCCTCCACATTTACCAAGTGGTTCTGCCTTAATGTACTGCAGGGCTGAGCGCTAGAGTTGTAACCTGAGACCGAACCGGAACCGAATCAGCCCGACCGGTTCTGTTGGATTTTGGCCGTGAATTATGTTAATTGAGCGGGTTGTCACGCAGCGCGCTCCGCTCGCTCGATCAGCGACTGAGAGAGAGAGAGAGAGAGAGAGAGAGAGAGAGAGAGAGAGAGAGAGAGAGAGAGAGAGAGAGAGAGAGAGAGAGAGAGATTGGAGGACGCTCCTCCAAACATGCATTATTATTTTCATAATTTAATTATTATTTCTCCTGGAAGCGCTCAGTCAGACCGAGTGTTGTGATGCTGGGAGATCCGGTCTTGGGGAGGGGGCGGGGTTAGTGACGCGGCTGCAGCGTGATCATCTGTCTCTTTTATTTAGGGACACGGAGAAGTTGAAAGGAGAGAGAGATAGAAGATAGAAGTTCTTGTTCCACTTTATTATTTTGTTTCATGATGATAAACTGATGTTAAATTCAGCTGAAAGACAAACTGGGAGGAAGCTTTGGTTCATTTTAAGTTACAGGAGATCTTGTCTCCTATCTGCTCCTCCAGAGACAGCATGGACATGAGGGTTACATGGTGAGGGTCCCACAGGACAAGTTAGTGGAAAGGTTTGTAGTTAGCTGGTTAGTGAAGGAGATCCATCAACTGGGTAATTTAATCTTAATCCAGCCCACAGCCTTCTGCTGGTGTTATTATCAGAAAGAATAAAACACACATCTTAAATATTATTGGAAGTGTAGAATTTGTTTCATGTTTTATTATTTACTGCATCAAACAGAACTTGATTTATTCTCCAACATTTCAGAAATGAACCACTGGGTTCAAATAAAATAACAAACTAAGTCAAACATTTCATTTGGTGTTATTTCTGACACCCTTCAACTGTGGCATAAATATCTGACTCTAAAGCTGCTCAGAGACATTAAACACTCATATATGAACCCATTATGTATTTTATTATTACATTATGTGTCCTGTAGGTTTTCAGTATTTTTTAGATTTTGTGAGTTTCTGCAGAGCGTGTTTTCCTCAGCCTGAGGCGTGGTGTTGAACGAGGAAACAGATTGTTCTATTTCGTCTAGTCTTAGCCCTTAAGCTAGCTGCTATTGGAAGGATGATCTCCGCATCAGCCAATCATGAAGAGCTAAAATGTACGCCCACCAATAGTGGGCCCCCTCGTGGTATATAACCACAGTGACCCCACTGCTCACCTCCTTTTTCTCTTCATGCCAAGCTTGAGAGCTTTATTAAAGAGCAAATATTATCCTAAAAGAGCAAAATTATCCGAAGACGACTTACCAGCCATGTCCAGTGATGCCAGACCCTGCCTGACCTGCCAGACAGGCTCCATTTCCAGCGGCGACCTGCACGCTAAGTGTGAGGTCTGTCTCGGGGCTCACCACGCTGGCCTGGCCTTGACCCCGCAGGCCTCGTGCTCGTTCAGTGCCGCTCTGCCCGTGGCGGAGAAGATTCGCCGGGTCGAGTACTTCACTCCCGCCGCCGACGAATAATTTACGGTCGCTGACTCGTACCCGCTGGACAAGGCTTTGGATTTCTTCGACGCCGGTCAGGAGCCGGCTGGCTTCAACCGGCTGGATGACGTCACCGACAGCGAGAACTACGATGAGGCGGCATCCCTCCTACACATAACGGAGGTCGACGAGCTTCGCTCAGCGGGTCCTTCTGCCCCAGTGGGTTCTCGCTCCTCCCTGCCAGCAGTAAGAGCACTGCTCCAGGAGCTGCCCGCCATCATTTCTGCGGCAGCAGCCCGCAAGGGGCTAGCTGTGCCAGAACCGGCCCCGCCTGAAGCGGATGATTTGGCGGGAATTTTCGGGGCGACTCAGACACGCTGTCCAGACCCTATCTGGCCGCGCTTCCCCGCTGCTATGAGCTGCTGGTCTGCCGCCTTCTCCGAGCCTGCCAAGCTCAAGGCGCCAGTCTCCACGTATGCGCCCATCACCAAGGTCGAGGGGTTTTCCGACCAAGGCTGGCCGTCCGTTCCTCCGCTAGAGCCGGACTTGGCCTCGCTGTTCGGCGACAAGAACCACCTCGCTGGCCCGCGAGCTGTTCCCACTTCAAAACATGACCAGCTGCTGACGCGGCTCACCGGCCGCACACATCAGTGTGCCTTTCAGACCGGCGCTGCAGGGAATAACATCGCCCTTCTTGCCTTCGGCGTCTCAAAGATGATGGAGGAGCTGGAAGCTCCCGAGGAGTCGAAAGCCGTCAATACTAAGACTGCTGATGCTATCCTCAATCTGTGTGCTGCTGTGCTCACCGGTTCTGCTCGCATCGCTGCCTGGCAGACCCTCATCCAGCGAGCGATCTGGCTGAAGGCCCTGCCCTCTATTCCGGAACATCTGCAAAGGGAGATGCTAGATGGCCCCATCACCACCGATGTTCTGTTTGGTCCCCATCTTAGGGGCGTAATTGAGCGGGCTCAGAAGACGGCCGAACTATCGGCTACGGTGCGAGACCTGGTCCACCCTCGGTCAGCCTCGCACCCCGGCCGTTCAGTCAGAGGATGGGACGAACGGCGCGGAAGCTTCAGACGTCCAGCTGCACCGCCCGCTCCACGGAGCCGGCCTCCCGCTTCGGCTCCACATCAGCGGGACCAGCGAGATGGCGGACAACAGTTCCGGCGGGGCCAGCAGACGCCGTCTTGGCAGTCCCAAGTGCAGGAGCCTCGCCGAAAGCAGCCACGGAAGTGACTCTTTGGGGGGAATGTGTGTGTTACTGATTATTCTGATGTTGTTGTTGGTTTTGAAATAAAACCCAAAAAACGTCACTTAAAGAGCACAATCCTACAGTCCTCCGCAGAATCCTCTGCCGAGTTCTCACACATGTTCCCCACACAAAGCACTGCTGCACGCACACATGTTCCTGCAGGTAGTCATAATACACGGCCAGCCGTAAGGGTGCGCTCCATTTGCGCTCTGGCCCCAGCATCCGGCCAGGCCCAACTCTTCCCGCTCTCCCCACACCGTTGGGTGGGGCGGGATGTCAGGTCGCTGTCTCGACCACGCGCGGCGGCTCCATCCGCTGGCACTCTGTCGCCCCCGTGCACGGGCCCGGCTCCCACTCGTCCTTCACTCTCGGACTCCATGCTCCGCGGTGTGGACCAGCCTGTTCCAGCTGTTTCGCACTCGCCCTTTCGAGTGCAGCCCTCCATGGGTCGCCCCCAGTTCTCTGGTACGGGCGACGGCGGTAAGGGCGCATGCACAACCCTCGGACGTTGTTCACGTGACCGCGCACACGCGTCCACTGTCGGAACACGCGCACGAGTGGCGCCGCCTTTGTATCATGAGCAAATGGATTTCGGACACCATTCATTGCGGTCACAAACTTCATTTTCAGGCCACTCCACCTCCCTTCAACGGGATCGTGGAGACGACATTCACATCGCAAGTACTGTCTCAGGCCCTAGAGCTGGAGCTGCGGGAACTTCTGTCCAAGGACGCTATTTCCAGAGTCCCTCGCGGACAAGAACTCTCGGGCTTCTACTCCCGCTACTTCTTAGTACTGAAGAAGTCGGGAGGAATGAGGCCGATTCTCGACCTGTCCCTGTTCAACTGCTCCATAGCAGTAATGCATTTCCGCATGTTAACGATGAGACAAGTCCTGGAATACGTGCGCCCCGGGGATTGGTTCACGTCAATTGACCTGAAAGATGCATACTTCCACATACCAGTAGTTCCAAACCACCGGAAGTTTCTGCGTTTTTCGTTCAAGGGAGTTCAATATCAGTTCAATCGCCTCCCTTTCGGCTACTCGCTAGCCCCGCGCACCTTCTCCAAATGTCTGGAGACCGCGCTGCAGCCACTGCGCACGGAGGGAATGAGGGTTTTATTTTACTTGGACGATCTTCTCCTGTGCGCTCGGTCCAAGGACGAGGCGTCACAGCAAACCAGGAGGTTGACAGAGCATCTGTCAACCCTAGGGTTTTCTATAAACTGGGAGAAGAGCTCCATTCTTCCGTCCCAGTCGATTGTGTATCTCGGGGTGGAGTTGGACGCCTCCCTAATGAGAGCATGTTTGTCGCCTGCAAGAGCGGCAGATCTCTCCACGGTGATCTCCCGTGTACAACCCTGCAAGATCATGAGAGCCCTGTTAGTCATGAAACTCCTGGGCATGATGTCCGCAGCCCATTCGGTGGTGCCGCTAGGTTTGCTGCGCACGAGGCGCTTGCAACCCTGGTTCATCCGCCTCCGGGTACACCCGATACGTCAGAAGAGACGTATGTTGAGGATTCCCCCTTCAGTGGGCGGGGACCTCGCTCACTGGGGGAACCCCTGCATCCTCTTACGCGGGGTTCCCATCGGCTGTCCTACGTCACACGTATCTGTGTTTATGGATGCGTCACTGTCGGGTTGGGGGGGCACGTGCTTGTCCCATACGGTGGCAGATCGCTGGCCCTCCCACACGCACAAGCACATAAATGTGTTGAAGCTTATGACAGTGAGGAATGTGATCAGCCACTTCGCTGCCCTTCTCGAGGGCCATCATGTCGAAGTTCACACAGACAACCAGGTGGCGGCAGCCTACATAAATCGCCAAGGGGGAGTTCGATCCCTCCCACTGTTGCGTGTCGCCACAGATTTACTGTGTTGGACACATGTCCATCTGCTGTCCATCAGAGCCATCTACATTCCGGGGGTACTGAATGTAGCGGCATACATTCTGTCGAGAGGGGGACCCCGCGACTCCGACTGGCGTCTGCATCATGCACTGATATCACAGATCTGGATCAGGTTCGGGGAACCGTCTGTGGATCTGTTCGCGGCTCGCGAAAACGCTCAGTGTCGCCTGCGGTTTTCCCTGAGTCCCCGGGACGGACCCCCGCTCGGGGCGGACGCCTTCTCACACCAGCCCTGGCCTCGAACGCTCCTTTATGCGTTTCCACCAGTCCCTCTGATTCCCCGTCTCTTAGACCGAATTCGGTCGGAACAGCTCTCTGTGATTCTGGTGGCTCCCAGACGCTTGTCCGTGTCATGGTTTCCGGACCTGCAAGCGCTAGTGTCCGGCTCCCCGTGGAGGCTCCCGTGGAGGGCGGACGCCCTTCTCCAGGCGGATGGGATAATCAAACATCCTCCGGAAATAGGCCAACGGCTGTGGGTTTGGCCGCTGAGCGGTCACGCTTAGAGGTTTCTGGGCTGCCGCATGATGTGGTCGCCACGATTCAGAGTGCGCGGGCGCCCTCTACCATTGCGTCTTACGCTGCTAAATGGGCAGCTTTCCAGAAATGGTGTACAGAACGGAATGTTCAAGCGCTCTCCTGCCAGCTGGCGGATGTCCTATCGTTTCTGCAGATACTGATGGACAGGGGCCTCGTATTCAGCACTGTTAAGACATATGCTGCAGCTATCTCATCCTGTCATCAGGGTTTTGGAGATAGATCTATTTTCAATCATCCCCTCACAAAACGTTTTCTAAAAGGTGTCAGGAGGAACAGACCTGTGTCCCGCCCGCTATTTCCCCAGTGGGATCTAACGGTGGTTCTGCATGGCTTATCTGAAGCCCCATTTGAACCCTTGGACCAGGTCTCACTCAAGTTCCTGTCGCTTAAAACTGCATTGCTGCTGGCGCTAGCATCAGTTAAGAGAGTGAGTGACCTGACCGCCCTCTCAGTGGCTCCCGCATGCCTCAGGATCCGGGAGAATGACGGGTCTGCTGTTTTATGCCCCAACCCAGCCTTTGTGCCCAAAAGCATTAATGCTTCATTCAAATCTAGGTCAATTTCATTGGCTGGACTTTTTCCTCCTCCCCATAATTCTGAGGAGGAGGCGGCTTCGCACCTTCTCTGCCCGGTGCGCGCGCTTGCACGATATGTGTCACGCACTTCAGGGATTCATCGCTCACAAAACCTGTTTGTGCACTACAGGGAGTCTTCCCTTGGTCAGGCGCTGTCGGCCCAGCGTCTTTCACACTGGCTGTGTGACGCCATTTCCCTTGCTTTCACATCATCAGGGCAGGATCCCCCTGAGGCACTCAGGGCTCACTCAGCCAGAGGGATTTCCTCTTCGATGGTGCTCCTCAGTGGTGTGTCAATGGAAGACATTTGTCAGGCTGCTTCATGGGCTTCACCCTGTTCCTTTACTCGTTATTATTTAGGAGATGTGTCTTCAGGTTCCATCACTCGTTCAGTGCTTGGACCTCAGCAGGCTAAATGAATGCTTATGGCACCTCATTGGCCTTGCTGAGATGGATTTCATCCTCTTGTGGATGATGTTTTTTAGTGGGGGTCCCTCTCTTATCGTGCCTGCCTCAGTCTTTAAGCCTGGTCTGAGGCTGAACGTCCCCCACTAGAGGAGATTTGATTGGGTGTGTCCATTGGTTGTGTTAACCAGTGGGGCGTAAACCCATCCAGCTGCGCTTTATTCCAATAGCAGCTAGCTTAAGGGCTAAGACTAGACGAAATAGAACGTTGGTTACGTATTGTAACCCCAGATTCTGAGTCTAGTCGCAGCCCTTAAGCCACTGGCCCCACTGGTTATGATGGGAATAAAAGCCATTGGAGGTGAGCAGTGGGGTCACTGCGGTTATATACCACGAGGGGGCCCACTATTGGTGGGCGTACATTTTAGCTCTTCATGATTGGCTGATGCGGAGATCATCCTTCCAATAGCAGCTAGCTTAAGGGCTGCGACTAGACTCATAGAATCTGGGGTTACAATACGTAACCAACGTTTTACTTTGTTAAATCTTCTTAAATGTTTAAAATGTTTTGTCCTAACCTGTTGTGAATGGAGAGCTTTTGAGGGATGGCAGGTAGTGCCAATTACGTTTTTGATTAAAAAATAAAAAATAAAAAGCAATGATCTGACATCTATTTATCGATGAAAACAAATCAATATGAAGTAATCGTGATGCACCGGTATATTGAATCAAATTGAATCGTTGACCCAATAATCGTAATCGAAGACAAGTGAAGATTCGCACCTCTAAAGCACGTCAGACTTCCTTTCATCACTGGCAACGAGTGAAGAGGTAAATGTGTAAAACAACAACGTTTATGAATGGCAAAAGTGTTGTAACCGTAACAAATGAGTAAACGACTTTTGTCCTTACAGGCTTCCGTAGAAGGAAACATAGTGTCTAATACGGCGTAGCCCAGAGACGTGGACTCGCTCCCATGTATTTTAGACCCGAGTTTTATAGTTATATGATACAAAACTGTCTATGCTTTTCAACAACTGGGCTTCATTTAACTCCTTTTCAACAACATTTTGATGGATAATTCCAGAGATTAACGATAAAAACTACACATTGTCTCTTGAATACATGTTAGTATTTTAGGAAGGTAAAACTGCACTTTTCTATGGTTAGATCTGAGTGCAGATGGATTTTTGTCCTGTGCACCAGAAGCAAATGTATTCTGACTGGTTTGGCAGTAGATTGTTAAGTTATGGCATATTTGTGGAATTGTTGTTTAATAGATGTAAAAAAAAAATCAAGTATGGCCTAAGCTAAAAGTTCTGTCTTTAATAACGTATATTTAGATCATTTTGAATGATAATTGCTTGTGTGTGATCATTATCTGTCACCTTGGCACACACACACTCTGTTTTCCACTCAACATTTGGTTTTGGTAATGCTGTTATGTTTTTGCTCTGAGAGGGTAAAAACTCATAAGATAAAGCAGTGATCTCCACCAGTGTAATATGGTGACTGATTATTTCAAACAGATGGAAAATGGAGTGTAACCTTGGAGGTTAGGTTTTCATTCACCTCTGTTTTCCTGCCTTAACGCAGCATCTTCCTTGGACTTTACAATCTGCCTCGCACACTTGGCAAAACAAACACATTCTCTCCTTCTGGCAAACATACACACACCCTCTCACTCAATCCCTTAGAGGCCTCTAAAGCCTTACCGGGGAGGATTTAATTAGGTTTTAAAGTAAATGGGTGAGCAAAGAAGAGGCTATTATCTTTATGCCGAATGACAGCAGAAGTGTGGAGAAAAAAAGCATCTCTGGAGGGATTTATCAAACATTATGGCTCTGATGTAAGCAGTGAGGAAGAGAGGGGAAGAAACAAGGCAAGTCAAAAAGTCGGACGCTTTTTGTGCCAGAATTCAAACATACACATACATTAGGGATGTGCATTACTGGTCTGTAGCTGGCAGGATACCTATCACAAAATAATCCTATCAAATAAATATATGTGAGGCCCCCCCCCCCCATACTACTGTCAGGTTCTTGGTCAGATTGAGTTTTAGGATTAGTACCTTCATCTTATCCAGTCCTACATGTTTACTACCATATGGTGGAGTATCTACAAGTGGCAAAGGTCTGTTCCATTTTTTATTCCTGTTATATTGTTGTTTAAATAGGAAATGACATAACACAAAACAGAATGATAAAGTTGCAATAATAATAATAATATTAATAATAATAATCTGGATACTTGTAATTCTCTGTATGCTGGATTTAATCAAGCTTCAATATCCAGACAACAAATGGTCCAAAATTCAGTCCCTAAGTTTCTGAAGGGGGCCAGAATAAGGGATTATACCACTCCTATATTTTATTTTTTTAGATTCTTGTTTTTATTTTTAAATCACTGCATGGAACTGCACCACCATATCTGTGTAACGTTCTAACACGATACGTTCCATCACAGCCACTTAGATCTAACACATAGGACCTTCCGGAAGTTTCAAAGGTATATCAGGTTACCAGAGGAGAGCGGGTTTTTCACTTCTTGGACCAAAATTATAGAATGGTCTCCCGCTGGTGGTTAGGTGCTTCATAAATGGAGGTTAAAGACCCATTTTTATTCTTTGGCTTTCTTATAGGAGTTGGGTTGAGTCTTGTTTTATTCTCTGTATTTAATGGTCTCTACTGCCAGTGTCTGGGTATGAGATGGTTTTATAATTTTATAGATTTGACAGCCTTTTTATTTATCTTTCTATCTATGTTTTTATTTTGATTAAACATTTTTTAATGAAACAGTATTAAGTTGACGTGTTTTTAACCGTATCATGTAAAACACTTTGGTCATGATAAGTGTAAGAAGGTGTTTTATACATAAATGACGACGACAGTAGTAATAATAATATTAATAAATCTATGCAAATTAAGTTTTATTGACTTCCCCAGATGAATGATCAGAATTATTAAGAGCTTTTTTTCCTTTGGAGCTGGCTTGGTGTTGCCTAAAATGAGACCAGGAACTAATCAAAGGAAACAACAATGCTAACTGGTGGACATGTGTTATCATATTCTCCTGATAACATAAACAGCAGCCCTATGAAGATGTGCACATTTGAAGGTTGTAATGTAGAAAATCAAAGCATATGAGCAGAATGTTCTGAAAGGACCTTAAGTTCCTGGACTGTCTTCATGGCTCTCTGCACCTCATACACCAACCATGCTCACCTGGTTTCCACCTGTTTTCCCATGATGCAAGCTACCTACAGCCACAGCTTCAGGGTCAGATCATCTTCAACCTTCATCCAGAAACACTCTTTCAGTTCAGTCAGTCAGTTCAAGCTATGCTAAGTGAAGACAGGTATCTGTGTTTAATCAAGTCAGGTTACTTCAGCCATGTCAAATCAAGTCTCCTGTGTTGTGTCAAGTAATTCTACCCAAGTCAAGTATGTTGTATTGAGGTCATGTTGAGCTAAGTACGCCTAAACTCAAGTTAAGCCAAGTCCAGTCAAGCCAAGTTAATCCAAAGTTTCACCATGCCAACACTTCGTTTTTAATACATTTTTATTACCGTATTTTCCAGAGTATAAGTCGCACCAGCCATAAAATGTATAATGAAGAAGAAAAAAACATATTTAAGTCGCACTTTAAGTCGCATTTCTTACAAAATCTGAGACCAAGCATTTCACATTGCAACACAAGTACCGGTAACAATAACAGAATAAACAACCAGGGCGCAGCAGCGCGCCACAGGCTGCAACAGTTGATGGCGGTGTTTGAAACCCTCGCAGCGGGGCAGAGGAGCTGAAACCTGGTCCGGATCCAGCCTGCAGCAGCGCGGCATACATCATTTGGTATATAAGTCGCAGGACCAGCCAAACTATGAAAAAAAGTGTGACTTATAGTCCGGAAAATACGGTATGTGCTAGCCTTGGGTCTAACATCCAGAACCTGAGGAGAATCTCATGAACTCATCAGATAAATGGCTATTTAGCAAAAAGCCTACTATCAGAAGACCAGCAGAAACGCCATTTAAGATAAAAGTAAACATTTATTAAGATACATATTAAATCAGATTGTTTTGGGCTCCAGACATCCAGTCACAGTGCTGCACCTGCATTAGGACATCTCAGCTCCTGCCAGTAGACATCTGACAGAGCATTGCCACAGATGCTGGTTTTAGAGAAATGATTTCAATCATTATAGTTTTTTCTTTTTTCATTCTGGCACAAAAACTGCTGGTACATTAAGCCTGTGTACACAGATTAAAAACCGTTGTCCCTGAAATGGGATGTGTCAGATATTGTATTTCACCTGGAGAGAGCTACAACATACAACAATTACAATTTCTCAGCAAACAGTGGCTTTGTATGCTTGCTACAGTCCCTTTTGTTCAACAAATACTTTTCTTTTTGTGGCCAACCTCAGCTAAACTCAAATCTGTCTTTGTGTGTGTGTGTGTGTGTGTGTGTGTGTGTGTGTGTGTGTGTGTGTGTGTGTGTGTGTGCGTGTGCGTGTGCACGTGTGCGTGTGCGTGACAGATATTGTGTAGCTTTAAAGCTCTGGAGGTGGTTTTAGAGGCTGATGAGTATTTCTACCTTGACACTTGCTGGTATAAGTTTTAATAGCAGAGAGAGAGCTAATGCTGCTACAGTAACTGCTGCCCACATCACACACTTCAGTCTGACAGAAACACTCCACACACTTTATTATTCTACAGGAGAAGAATCCTTTCATACAGGAAGTGTGGGAGAATTGACAGCTGCAAACATGTTCAGACTAGCAGAAATATTTAGGTAAAGTATTTATTCAAACAAACAAACAAACAAACAAAAAAAAAAAGAAAATCAAGAGGATTCAGTAAAAAATCTTTTCAGGTAAAGTTTTTACCACATTTTTCATGCAAATGCATGAATTACTTGAGGGATTTGAGGCCGTTCTGTATTGTCCACTGCAAAAAGGTGGAAGATCTGAAACTACTAGACAAATTTTAAAGGGGGAACATTATGCAAAACTCACTTTTTGCATCTTTTGTGCTGCCATGAGGGTCTCTACTGGCTCTATGAACACTCCAAATGTGAATAAAAACCCCGTGCATCATTTTCTATCAGTGCTTGGCTCAGGAATCATGTGACTAAATATTCGTATAATTCGCAAGCACCTCCCAGATATCTGAGCTCCTCATCTATTAGCAGCCAATCAAGGGATGGGTGGGCATGGCCAGCAACAGCTTGCTTTCTTAAAAGTGACAAAACCCTAAAACGGCTCATTCTGGAAGGTCAAAAATAAAAGCGCTGGACTCGTTTTACATGAGAGGGATTTGGAGCAATGAACATCAACATGTTTTTATCGACCACAGAACTGTTATAAAGTAAAAACATGGTTACAGCTCATTAATGTCACAGATATTGAGCTTAAATGTGATCGCTGAAGTAGCTGAGAGTCAAGTTTTCTAAATGCTAACAGATTCTCTGTGAAATTATTTAGATTTGACCAAAACTGTCATGAGTTAACTGGCGGACCCGTAAAAAACACCCAACACAGAATGACACGTTTAAGAATGTTTATTAAAAGGGGAGAGGCAAAGGCTAGGTCAGGAGACAGGAGGTCTGAGGTGGGAATAGTCCAATAGGGAAATCCAAAAGGCGAAGTCGGGGACGGAGCAGGGTTCTGGATCTTCGATGGCAAGGTGAGTAACAGGCTGGAGAATTTACTAGCAGAGCGTTCAATAATCTGGCAATGGTTGGAGAGCAGGCTGGGGTTTAAATAGAAGAGGAAACAGGTGTGGAGGATGAGCTGATGAACGGAACAGGTGGGATGTATCACGAACTCCTCCAGCTGACTCCATTTCCCGGCTTTCTCGCCACCACTTCCCATCATTCCCGCCACCTACGTGGCCGCCGACGTCATCACGCCGGCACTATAAACGGAAGTGCCGGCATTCATTCATTACTCTGTCATCGTTCCTACCAGGCTTTGTATCGAGTTCCCAGGCTTACCAGCCCTCAAACCTAACCTTAAGGATCTAAACCACACTGTTTATCTCCACCACTCCGCGTCTGGGCAACAGACCTTCTCAGCCACGCTTCAGGTCTGCCATCAAACCTGACAGGATGACAGAGTCTCAAGTTGACCCAGCGGAGTTCGCTCGTCTGCGTGTTGAAGTGGTTCAACTGTGCGCAGCTATGGATCAGCATACGGCAGAAATGAACCAGCTCCGTGCCGTAGCTGATCGCCAAGCCACAAAGATCGAGTCACTCACCGAGCTAGTTCTCCAGCTTGCTACTGCCCTGCAACAACGGATCTTGGCCGTCTCTGAGTCGATGGAGCCACGCCTCAGCCTTCCAGATAAGTGGGACGGAACCAGGGGGTCCCCAGAGGGCATGCTGGCGACTCTGGCAATGACTTTTGAGTGCCAGCCGGCACGCTACCCCACTTCCTGCTCTCGTGTCGCCCTGCTGACCTCACTGCTGACGGGTCGAGCCGGTGAATGGGCGGTGGCTCTTTATAATCAAAAATCTCCTGTCTGCAATGACTATGACACTTTTGTGAAGGAGATGAAAAAGACATTTGTTCACCCCAGCAGCAAGGTCCCGGACGAGACTCGGCTGCTTCAGCTTCGTCAGGGCTCCCAGACGGCGGCTCAGTACACCTCTCGCTTCCGGACGACAGCCGCTCGGCTGAGGTGGGATGACGCCGTCCTAAAGGCCGTTTACCTGGAGAGGTTGTCACCTAGAATCCGGGAGGGCATGATTGGACACGAGGCCCCAACCTCCCTGGACCTGGCAGTGGATCTGGCTCTCCAGCTGGACCGCTGCATCCTGAACAGGCCGAGCACCACGTCAGCTCCCATCCACATCAGAACGTCACCCCGTCGTCCGGCTCACCAACCGACGGAGGAGCCGATGCAGCTCGGACATCTCCCCCCTGAGGAACGGGCACGGTGCTATCAGGAGGGAGGATGCGCGTACTGTGGGGATTTGGGTCACCACCATGGCACGTGCCCAAAAAGACCGGGAAACGGTCCCTCCGGGTCGGAGTAGGGGTTGTCCCGCCTGGAGTGTCCACTTTTCTGGCTCCACACCGCACCACTCTCCCGGTCTCCCTCCACCTGGACCAAGGTCCGACCAGACTGGAGGCTCTTTTAGACACTGGGGCTGCGGAGTGTTTTATCGATCAAGGACTCGTTACTCAGCTCAAAATACCCCTCACTGCGCTCGACCGACCCATCCCTGTGACCTCCGTGGACGGACGGCCAATCATGCCGTACCCTCTCACCCACCGAACCCAGGGTCTCCACATGACTATTGACCAACACCTGGAGACCCTCCACTTCCTGGTCATCCAGGTTCCGGCTACGCCACTCATCCTGGGTCATTCCTGGTTCTGCCGTCATGAGCCTCACATCTCCTGGTCCACCAGCAAGGTCCTGGCCTGGGGCGCGGGTTGCCAGAACCACCATGGCTCCCCCACACCGCAGACTGGAGTAACTCCACCCAAGGACGTAGACCTGATGCAATACCTCAATACCACGACCTCGCTCAGGTCTTCGCTAAAGAACCCACTACCAGGCTGCCTCCTCATCGACCCTATGACCTGGAGATCAGGCTCCAGCCCGGCACCACCCCCCCTCGGGGTCGCCTGTACTCTCTCTCTCCGGCAGAGACCCGGGCTATGGACAATTACATAACGGCTCCAGAAGGGGTTCATCCTTCCCTTTACATCCCCCGGTGCCGCAGGGTTTTTCTTTGTAAAGAAGAAGGAGGGAGATCTCCGGCCTTGCATTGATTATCGAGGGTTGAATAAAATAACGATCCGGGACCGTCACCCTCTTCCTCTCATGGGCACCGCCCTGGATGCCATCACCCAAACTGCCGTATACACCAAACTGGATCTGCGCAGCGCTCACAACCTGATCCGTATCAAGGAGGGGGAGGAGTGGAAGACCGCGTTTATCACGCCCACCGGCCACTATGAATATTTAGTGATGCCTTCTGGCCTCTGCAACAGCCCCGCTGTCTTCCAGCAGTTCATTACAGATGTGCTGAGAGACATAATGGGTCGCTGGGTCTTTGTATATGTATATCTCATCCATCTACAGACTGCCCGCATACTCAACCCTCGTCAGGCTCGGTGGGCCCTCTTTTTCGAGCTTTACAACTTTCATATCGCCTACCGGCCCGGCTCCAAGAACCTCCAGGCGGATGCTTTCTCTCTCGGAGTTTCACTCCAGATTCAACCCCCCCGGAGCCTCTGACCATTCTGCCGACTCAACGCTTCCTGGCCTCCCTCCAATGGCCGTTGGAGCAATCCATATGGGCCGCACTTCCTGGTGATCCGGCGCCCCCAGAGACTCCACCGAACCATCTCTACGTTCCGGTCTCCTGCCGACAAGAGGCACTCACGTGGGGGCATTGTTCACAGCTCGCGGGACATCAAGGACAAGCCCGTACCCTCCAGTTCCTCCATCGGACTCTCTGGTGGCCGTCTATGAGGAAGGATGTCCGTGAGTTCAAGGCTGCATGTGATGTGTGTGTTCGATCCAAGTCCTCTAACCGACCTGGCGCTGGATATTTACAGCCTTTCCCTGTGCCCAAGCGGCCGTGGTCACACATCGGGCTGGACTTTGTCACGGGACTGCCGGCCGTCGACCACCTGGACATCATTTTGACTATCACGGACCGTTTCTCCAAGGCCGTGCACTTAGTGGCACTGGCCGGCCTCCCCACTGCCAAGAGAACAGCCGAACTGCTCCTCGAACAGCTGGTGCGGCTCCATGGTTTCCCTCAGGACGTGGTTTCCGAATGAGGACCCCAGTTTGTCTCACGCTTCTGGAAAGCGTTCTGTCGCCTGGTCCGCGCTTCCACCAGCCTGTCCTCTGGGTACCATCCGCAGACGAACGGTCAGACAGAGAGAGCTAACCAGCAGCTTGGACGCTACTTGCGCTGCTTCGCTTCGTCCCAGCGACCACCTGGCCCCGCTTCCTCCTTTGGGCGGAACTGTCCCACAACCTCCAGACCTTCTCTGCCACGAGTCTGTCTCCCTTCGAGACCTGTTATGGGTACCAGCCCCCTCTGTTCGACCATCAGGTGCCTGAGGTGGAGGTCCCTGCTGCCCAGACGCTGGTCCGCCGCTGTAGGCTCGCCTGGACCCGAGCCTGTGCGGCCATCACCCGGACCAACATGGAGTATGCCCGTCAACATCGCCGTCGCCACCGGCCTGGCCCCGTCTTCCGGTCTGGTGACCAGGTGTGGCTCTCCTCTGCCTATCTGAGGATGCTGGCTGGCTCCAGGAAGCTCACTCCTCGCTTCCTGGGTCCGTTCCCTGTCCTCAGGGTCATCAATCCAGTCAATTACCGTCTGCGCCTCCCGGCTGCTCTCCAGATCCACCCGGTCTTTCACGTCTCCCAGCTGAAGCCGGTGGTCTCCTCTCCTCTCCACCCTCCGACGACCCGGGTGCCTCCGCCCTGCTGTGTGGAGAAGGATCGCATCTACACGGTCCGCAAGGTTCTGGACGCTTGCCGCCGGGGACGTGGTTGGCAGTACCTGGTGGACTGGTAGGGGTAGCCCACAAGCTCGTTTGTCGACCCTACCCTGCTATCTGACTTCTGGGCCGCCGTTCTGGGACTTCGGGAGCCGTCCCTCGAGGGGGGTGGGGGGGGGGGGTGTGGGTTGGGGGGGGGGGGGGGGGGGGTCCTGTCGCAAACTCCTCCAGCTGACTCCATTTCCCGGCATTCTCGCCACCACTTCCCATCATTCCCACCACCTACGTGGCCGCCGACGTCATCACGCCGGCACTATAAACGGAAGTGCCGGCATTCATTCATTACTCTGTCATCGTTCCTACCAGACTTTGTATCGAGTTCCCAGGCTTACCAGCCCTCAAACCTAACCTTAAGGATCTAAACCACGCTCTTTATCTCCACCACTCCGCGTCTGGGCAACAGACCTTCTCAGCCACGCTTCAGCTCTGCCACCAAACCTGACAGGATGAATGGAGCTGATGAGGTGCAGGCTGAGGTTGCAGTGGCAACAGGATCATGACAAAAACAGACCAAACTCATCATAAGATGATCTTACTTTAAGTCTCTGGTGGGACAGGAATGCTGGGTTTAATTTTGTTACTAGAGAGACTACTTTATTTCTTTATGCTTTTTGTACATCCTTGCTCTTATTTATTTTGTTGTGTGTTTGTTCTTCTCACCAGCAAGGCGAGCACAGGAGTGGAGCACAAAGGGGCAAAGTAGCAACTGGTAATATGAAACATTTGACTTTAGATCAACAGAACAATACGGTGAAACAGACCACTGGGTAGAGTTAAACACCCAACCTGCTTTTTACTGCATTTGCAGTGTAGCATGTGTCATGGCACCTCTCAGATACTGCAGATGCTGAAGTATTTCCTCCTCTATCCTCATTCCTACTAAAGATTTTTGGAACTGAGACTTTTTAAGACAGTTTCGCCGAGAGGACCATCCAGGTCACACGCAGGATGACAGAACAGAGAGAAGGTGAGGAGGCACAAATTAGACAAAGAAGATGAGGCTTGATTTTCTCCGCTCTGCATAAATCCACACTGCGTAGCATCATTATTGTCTTCAGCCCACATTCTGCACTCAGCCAGAGATGGACCAAATTCTCACATGTGCACTGACATGTTTAAATAATTCAAACCGAACAACACAAGTGCATTGATTTATATTTTTATCGTACAACAAGCTGGACATATGAATTTGTACATAATTATGCCCCCAATACATTTCAGAAATAATGCTGAACAGTGTGGAGTTCACTCAACTGTATTTTTAAGTAGAAGTTTCTGTTGCACACCCAACGCTACATTAACTACAAACTTAATGAACTGATAAAGACAATTAGGTTATATAAAACCCACATAAACCTCAGTTTTATCACTGGTAAATGGACACTTGTAGATGTATTAAACACAATTCCAGGAAACTGGACTAGAGCAAGAACACACTGCTAAATAACAGAACATTATGAAAAAGTAATGCATAAGGATATCAAAATGCAAACAGGCTGCATACTTCACTTTGTGTAGGATTTATTACACAATACAAAATGTTCCGTGGGCTGGAAATACCATCATGGGAGGACAAACCCCAACATGGGATGTACCACAGACAGATAACTCAAGTGGCTGATATCAATGGCTAGAATGAGCTGGTCTGAAGAACAGCACAGAGTCACTCATCATGGCTGCACAGGAACAGGTCCTGAACACCAGAGCAACAGAGGCCAAGATCTGACACACCAGACAAGACCCAAGGTGTAGGCTATGGAAAGAGGCCCCTGAGACAATCCACCACATTACTGCAGGGTGTAGGATGCTGGCAGGGAAAGCATACATGGAACGCCATGACCAAGTGGCTGGCATCGTGTACAGAAACATCTGTGCAGAGTATGGACTGGAAGCCCAAAGGTCAAAGTGGATAACACGCCCTGAGGAGGTTGAGAACAAGAGAGTCAAGCTCCTGTTGGACTTCCAGATCCAGACTGACAAAATGGTGATGGCTAACCAACCAGATATTGTGGTGGTGGACAAACAACAGAGGACAGCCGTTGTGGTTGATGTGACAACACCAAAGGATGGCAACATCAGGAAAAAGGAACACGAGAAACTAGAGATATAAGAGGGCCTCAAAGAAGAACTTGAGAAAGCCTGGAGAGTGAAGACATCGGTGGTGACCGTGGTCATCGGGGTAGTAACCTCCAAACTGGAGGAGTGGCTAAAGCAGCTGCCAGAAAAAACATCAGATATCTCAGTCCAGAAAAGTTCAGTTCTAGGAACAGCTAAGATACTGCAGAACCCTCAAGCTCCCACGCCTCTGGTAGAGGACCCGAGCTTGGAAGGATGAGACCGCCCACGGAGGATGAGATGGGATTTTTTTTTTACACACACACACACACACACACACACACGCACACACGCACACACGCACACACACACACACACACACACACACACACACACACACACACACACACACACACATTTATATATAAAAGATAAAATGGCTTTGGTTGATATAAAGGACTTTTTTTGCTTCAGAAAGTGAGAAACTGCTCAATGTGCAAAGACTTAAAGAACATTAGATGTTTATCTTGGTGAGCAAGAGGCTGCACATGCATCAGTGAAGCTACATCTTAATATAATCTAATGGTCTAATCTGACCGGCTGAAATTAAGGGTTTTAGTGAACGATAACTGAGTGGAAATGTCTCAGATCTGGAAGCTGCCAGAATGGTGATCGGGCTGTTGCTGCCAGTCGCTCAAGAAACACAAGTCGACGTGCGCATGAGACACATCTACACACGTGTTCACAGATGTATACACATGTAATTATATCTTAGTCGCTTGAGGAAGATCAGACTTTAAGCTGCCCTTTAATCAGCACATAGTGAGACGTAGTGAAGATGGGAAAAAGAAAAAAAACATGATTACAGCTGAGGATAATCCCATTCCACCAGGGTTGGTGGCTGACACACACACGCGCACACACACACACACACACACACACACACACACACACACACACACACACACACACACACACACACACACACACACACACACACACACACACACACACACACACACACACACACACACAGAGTTTAACTGTGACCTGTAGTTGATGTTATTCCTGGAAAGCTGTGATGTTTGCTGTTGCACCTAAACGGAAGACTGCAGCAGCAGGTGGGAGATTTTCCTCTTCAAGCATATGTCACACAACATCTGACTCTTTGACAGATATCAAAGCTTTTTTAGAGTTCAGATGGAGGCAGAAGGTAAACTATTGTGTGTAGAGAAGTAGCTCTCTGCAGCAGCACCCACTTATTTGTAGTTTCTACAGGTTGGATACAAAAATAACACTGCAGTCCTATGCAGCCGTAAACTGAGAGTGTTTGTAGTTTAGCAGTTTTAATGTTCTGTCTGCTATCCAAAATAAAAATATCAACATCTGCTTTCTCTGCTTGTGCGTCTGCTCACAGTTTAAAAGGCGTTAAAGCAGCCCGACTACAACCATAAGGAGGGAACGCACCAACTGATAATTTCAATCATTAGGAGGAAAAGGCTATCCAAGCTAACCTAGCTCTATGTGAAAAAGTAACTGACCCAAAAACTATTATTTTGGCTATATATTGGATAAAAAACTGCTGATGACTCTCTCACACCAGAGGAGTTCTGTCCATCTCTTTTTTACAGAAAGGTTATAATTCAGCCACATGGGAGGAAAAGCCTGTTTAGGGTCAAAGGGCAGGCGTTCTCCTTCATGATGTTCTGCTAGACAGCAGAATTCATGGTTCCATCAGTTACCACAGGTGGTCCAGGTCTTGAAGCTCCAGAGCATCACACCGCCACCACCATGTTTTCCGTCATGTACTCCAGACATGACGGGACGCACACCTTCTGGATAGTTCCAGTCTTTTTCAGCACAAAGAACATTTTTCCCAGAGTGCTGGGGAACAACGAGGTGTTTCTTTGATACGTGTGAGACGGCCTGCTTCATCTGTCTTATTGTTGAACCTTACACTTTGCCCTGAAGCTCAACTCGAAGAGGTCTGCATGGCAGGACTCATTTATAACACATAATGTTTGTGAGATCCTTTAGCAAGGTGTCAGGTGCCAAACCCATGTCTTTGTCTGCTATTGGAATTTGTTTGCTGACCTGAAACATTTAAGTGTGTCCAAATAAACAAGAGAAGGAATCTGTTTACCATACACATCACAGGATTCAGAAAACTGGAGTAAAAAGTTCACCACTTCCAATTAGCTCATTTTGAAACTTTATCAGATTTTATTGGTGTTACGGGCACTGTTGGCACATGTAATGTAATGTTAGGTGCAACGTGGAAGGAATTTCCTGGAATTCACAAAAACATTCCTTCAAGTTTGTGGGTAAAACAGAAAATGTTTTCAGAACACACTACACTGGGTTTGAGCTCAGACTGAGGTAAAGACGGTGCTGTCTCTGCTCCTCTCCAGCTCTGTGTCACGCTGCATCATCTACACCTAAAACAACCACTGTTCTACCAGAAGACGTCATGTGAAAGGTTTCTTTAACCGATAAGATAATACAGAGAAGGAGGCAGCAAGCCGTGTCAGCTTTCACACCGTTTCCCTTTTACTGTATGTGTCAGTGTCTCTTCCATTATGCTGCTTCACCTCCTCCAGCTTCCCAAAATGCTCGAGTTTCTGCAAACACACAACTCTTTCTCTAGCTTCGCACTCTTGTACTGATGTTCATTAGTTTCAACATCTAGGGGAGTGTGTGTGTAAGTGTGTTTGTGGGGAGAGAGAGACAGAGAGACAGCAAAACAAGCTTAGAGGGAGAGTCAACGTCTGTCCTGTGACCTGGATGTAATGTGAGCCCCATGGACGTCTGGATCTCCCAGAGGATTTTCACCACAACACACCAGCATGAAAACATGAACACATGATAAACATACGGACGCCTCCCTTGTAGCTTGTATGAACAAGTCAGAGAAATCTATAAAACATGTCTTAATACCTCATTTACCAGATCAGTGTATTTTGTTTGGTGCATCGTTCTCGACCGGGAAAGGGTGGCTTGCCAACTCCGGGTCGGGAGAGAGGTCCTACCTCAAGTGGAGGAGTTTAAGTATCTCGGGGTCTTGTTCACGAGTGAGGGTAGGAGGGATCGGGAGATCGACAGTCAGATTGGTTCGGCGTCTGCAGTGATGGGGACGCTGAGCCGATCTGTCATGATGAAGAGGGAGCTGAGCCAGAAAGCCAGGCTCTCGATTTACCGGTCGATCTACGTCCCAGTCCTCACCTATGGTCATGAGCTTTGGGTAATGACCGAAAGAACGAGATTGCGGATACAAGTGGCCGAAATGAGTTTCCTCCGTAGGGTGGCCGGGCTCAGCCTTAGAGATAGGGTGAGGAGCTCGGACATTCGGGAGGGACTTGGAGTAGAACCGCTGCTCCTCAGTTGAGTCAGTTGAGGTAGTTTGGGCATCTAGTCAGGATGCCTCCTGGACGCCTCCCTGGGGAGGTGTTTCGGGCATGTCCTGCCGGCAGGAGGCCCCCGGGTCGACCCAGGACACGGTGGAGAGGTTACATCTCCAATCTGGTCCGGGAACACCTTGGGGTCCTGCCGGAGGAGCTGGGGAGAGGACGGTCTGGAGCTCCCTAGTTGGGATGCTGTCCCCGGGACCCGGACCCGGATAAGCGGAGGAAGACGGCAACGACGTCGCATTGTTTGTGGAAACATGCCATAAGTGATGAGATCAGCACAACAACACCAACTAAATATGATTAGCTACCTACAGGGCATGCCATCTCAGAATGTTTATGATACATGCAGGTGAACATGGACTGCTGAAGTCTAAATAGATCACTAAGTAGTTTCTAAAAACATTCCTGCCACTATTGGGAGCCTAAGCCTCCTCCCTTTCTGGTCAGCTCATGGGTCCCTGGAAGAACAAAAAAATGAAAGCAAGTCAATGTGGCTAGGAGAGCTATTTTCTAATCAGCATGACCTTATGCCCTGAATCAGACACTGTTCTTCTCCAACTTAAATGAAAAGTAATGAAGTGTGTTTTGACCACGCCTGTCATGTACTTTGAGATTTATCAGCTTGTAAATTTCCATAATCACAAATAGGGGTGGGAATTGATACGTTTTTTTTTCAATATCAATACCATTGTCGATTCTGTCTATCCATCCAATTCCTTATCAGTTCCGGAGTAGTTCAATAGGTGGCAAAAATGAAATGCACACAGCCTCCTGCTATATAACTGTCAGTTTAATAATGATAAATAATCAATTGTACCTTGTATTGTTTGGAAAGATCGTTCCAAAAGTTCTCTTAAGTGTTGCTGTAGCTTTTGCAGGAGGGAAAATTTTCACCACAGGTCAGACTTTAGTCGCTGGAGTCTGCTGGTGGGGATATAAGGCAAATGACACTAACATGATAGGCAGTGTTAGCTGAGTTACCTGCAGTATTAACATGAGAGGACGTGTGAACATCAGTGCTGCTGCGGTGTTGACATTCACTAGTCTAGAGCGAGTCAAAAACATGAAATATGAAATTCACTTGAAGTTATCGTGCATTTTGTGTGCAAATGCTTTAGCAAATTCCCTTTGATGAAATATCTACGTCACAAGTATTGCATGTTGCCCTGTCGTCATCCTTTCTCGTAACGTTTAACCAAACTTCTGAGTGTTAGTGTCGCTTAGGCACCATGTTTCCTGCTGAGTAAACGTGTAAGCTACACAACATACGTCATGAGAACGGAGCAGGGGGCTCCCACATGCCCACAGGGGACACACCCGGTGGGGTATATGCTGGATTCCTGGAGGGAATGGAAGATCATATGCCTCTCCCAGCTGTCCATTGAGGATATCGAAGACGTGTGGCTATTCGGCCTGATGATCACTGGATTTCTCCTGATTGGAGTGGGAGGATATCTGGTTTTCTGGAAATTTGGGAAGACGGGAGCGATTGGAGGACGACCCGAACCCACGGAAAGCACCGTCCGTGTGGAGACTTCACAGACTGGGACGTTACTCGAGGTGAATCGTAAGCTGGACAATGTTCTAAATGCGATACCGGTATTAGTGCACAAAATGGATGTTATCTCGGAGAGAGTCACCGGACGGTCTGGACAAGTTTAAAAACCCAAAATTGGCTTCACTGAAGGACTGGAATGATCAGTTTAAAGACTGAAGCCAGAGAGTAAAATTATCTCAGCCTGACCCAAACAAAGTCTTGTTATCCGAATCTGATGCCATAGCAGCCTTGAGCGGCTACAAACCCCCACGAAGGAATGCAGACAGATGCTGTGAAAACCCAACACCCCCCCACCCCCCCACCCCCACCCCCGGATTGGTGGACCTCAGCCTGTCAAGGTCATCAACCTGCAGGAGTCAATGTGCTCTGCGGTTCTCCCAAGATCTCCCTCCCACCTGTGACTGTACAGTGGCTGAGCGCCGTAGATGGCTGCTCTCGCTGACCCCCCCACCTTCCTATTGGAGTCTCATGTTGTGTAATGTCTGAAGTCTGTTGCATATACTGTATGTTGAGGTGCTTTTTTGCAGGGCAAAGCTGCCCTCCTGGTGGGAGGGTAACTCTGAAGTGCCATTTTTCCCCTCCACCTGAACCAACCCTCATGTAACCCTCTTATCTCTATTAAGGTAGCGCGACTCGGGTTGTGAATGACCACAGTCACCAATTCTTGTCATGTGTCTTGCCCATGTATGTCTGATCTCTGAATTGTGTGTACTGAAACTCTAATTTCCCTCTGGGATTAATAAAGTATTGATTGATTGATTGATTGATTGGAATTGATAAAGGAATCATTTGCAAAAATGGCAAACCATTCCTACGAATTGAAACAGTGGGAACGCTCACTTTCTTGGCATCAGAATGTGTTTTTAAAATTCACAGACATCATATGTGAAATCCATGGCACTTAACAAACGAGATCAGAAAATAGCAATTTTAGCCTCCAATGAGTTGAATTCATTTTTGTTAATTTTAAGCCTAAAATAATAAATAAACATATTTGTGACTTAAATCATGCCAGAAGAGGGCAACTACATGACTCAATAAAACCTATGCTGAATGATCCTGCTCTGATGTACACGGTGATTTTAAAGTCACGTGTGTGTTCTTGCATTTTTACACAATATAAATCTTTAAACTTACTTTCCTAAGTGGACTGTTGGTATGTTATGTCCTCCCTAAAATAATAGAAGAGAAATAAAGAGAATTCAAGATATGTAAATAGGATTTTTCTTCTAAAGAAAGCCAAACAAATTATTTTCAAAGCTAAAAAAAAAACACGAAAAAAAAAAGATGTGTTGCAACAAAAATGACCCACAACACTCCTAAATAATCCTTCAATTCTCTATTTATTCCTTCTGCTGGCTCCATCTGCTCATTGTTCCATTGATTCCAGCAGATTACTTTCATCTCACACCCTCTCTTCCTTTGCCTTTCTGCCATGAACACTTAAATCTGCATTCATTTAGCTGGGAGGTGCAGCGAACTGGCAGGACTTTTATCTGAAAAGCAGCTATAAATAACAAATTGGATGGATAAAGAAGACGATATAGTGAAGGGGCAAGAGACAGAGCAAGGCAGGGATGGAGAGAGAGTGGGAGTTAAAACAGATCAGTTATACATGGTAACACAGTGGCTTAGCTGAGAGCGTTTTAGTATTGAAAAATCAAAGATAAATGTGAGCTGGGGTGGAAGGGGGATAGGAAATCCTAGGAGTGATGCAGACTAGTTACTTTTAAGAGTAAAAACAAACACATCTGGGGTCTTATTTATCAAACATTGCATAGAATCCTTACTAAAACCATACTTGAGCTCAGCAAAAGTCTGGTGGTTAGGTGGATGGATGGATGGGTGGGTGGGTGGATGGTAGTAAAGTAAAGTCTGTTCTCCCCACCTATTCCACCTTCCTCAGGATCCACTGATTTCCCTCTTTCGTGTCCCCTTGCTCTCTTTCTTAACATTTTTTATCACAATTGCCTATTTTTCCTCATTTTAAATATATTTTTCAACATTTTCTAAATGCTTTTTTATGTTTTTACATTTTTTGTTTTTGTGAAGCGCCTCGTGATTTTTATCTTGAGAGGCGCTATAGAAATGATACTTTGTTCCTCTTCTTCTTAAAAAAAATGTACTTACGCCAAGTAAGTTTGTGATCTATCAAACATGGAGTATGCACAGCTGCACGCAATCTCCGCTTCATAAATCAGAAAATATCTAGAAAGGTTCTCAGCTGCTTTTTAGTCACATCCCGCCCTCACCACGCCCACTTACTGCCATAAATAGTCAATGCAAAGTGCCTTGTGGACCTCATGCATATACATAAGCCGGGTGTTGCAGCGCTCCGCCAATGACGATGGCGACTGTAGATCAAGGCAGATCAAGGAAGCTCAATTTCACAGAAGCAGAAATTGAAGTACCTGTGGGTGAGGTGGAGAAATGAAAGGAAGTGCTTTTGCAAAACAAATAAGAGAAAATCCACGGAGTGGCACTGCGTTGCTGAAGCCGTCAATGTTGTGAATTCTTCAGAGAGATCTGTGGCGGATGTAAAAAAAAAAAGGTCCAATCAGGATTTGATCCCCAGACTCCCAGGTGAAAGTCACGCGCGCTAACCAGTCACCCAAACAGAGATCTCCACCTTACAATTAGCCAGGGCGCATGATCAATCGGGTCACAGTGACAGGACACACACACTGTCACAGACGCATGACATTCTGTCTCAATCAGTCCACCTGCTGATATTCTGCATTCCGTATTCTGCACTTCAGGCTCTGTGTGTGTGTGTGTGTGCGCGCACGCCTGTGTGCGAGTGTGCGCACATGTGTGTGTACGCGCACGTGTGTGTGCGTGTGGGAGGTCTTGTTCTGTGTGAACACGAAGCAGTACAAGTGATAATGCTGCTGGATTTCATAATGTTATCCTTCTCAGCAGCAGCAGCACTGCAGGTGCTCTCCATGTCCAACATGTGCGTAAGCCAGGTCCTTAGTCAACTTAAAGTTGAGCACATTTTCCCGCTAAGTTTTCTTTCATAAATCCCAAAGTTTGCATGGAAAGTTGCTGACGCAGTTTTCCGACCCCTTTTGTGCGTAAGCAAGCTTGATAAATGAGGCCCCAGATCTGTGCGAGTCCTTCTGGCTTCAGTGTTTCAAGAATCAGAACTAGTTTACAGGCTTCATGGTGCCAAGTGTTTGTTCTGAAAGATCTGAAGGAAAAATGGAAATTTTCCTAAAGTTAAACTTTTTTCCTGCAGATATTTAATTTAGAGCTGAAACGAATCATCAAATGATTCGATTCATTTTTACTGATTCGGAGCTTCGTTAAATGTGCGCTCCACAGTCTGAACACATTTATTTTACTGGCACACAAGGCTGTAATCTAGGTGCTGTGAAGGAAAATAGAGGGACCAGCAAAAACAGAAACCATTGTAAAAGTCAGAAACGTTCCAAAGTTTGGGATCAAGAGTTAACCTATAGATAGGCTAATGCTAAGCTAGCACGTAACACGCTCACAAATCACGATCAAGTGGAGATCAGAAAACAAAACCTGATGGTTGTGAATGACTAAACTCCAAAAGCGGAAGAAAAATCCCCACCATCCTGTTAATGTGTGGATCTCTGCAGCTGCAGCCGTGTGGAGCAGAACCGCTGCAGCTGCTACCTGGAGTCTGCTGCTGTTGCTACTGAGCGTTAGCAACTCGAGTCTGCTTCGCAAACAGTGTTGCCAACTGTTTTTGACTGAAAGTAGCTGAAGTTCCCCCCAAAAGTCACTAGATGTCACCAAATGACGTCACGTGCTAATTTGCATACGGCGCAATGACGTCATCTGGTTTGCGTAATGACGTCAACGGTCTTGTAGAGTAAATCAAATAAAACCCACGTGGTTTAATTAAAAAAATATTTAATTTCTTTGTTAATACTTTATAAAAACCCCATAGAATACGAAACAGCAGCCTTTAAAACATCAAGGAAAGATGACACAAAAAGATGGAAGGAATATTTATATTTTGTCTGAAGAGAATGGAACTCTTAAACACAAAAAATATTAAATTGATAGGAATGTATGTATGATAGAATTAAAATGAATATTCTGTTGTAGTTTTCAAGTGCCTTGAGATGTATTCTTCTGTTGTGATTCAGTGCTATATATTGACCTAAAAGATAATATATATATATATATAGTTTTTGTTTGGTTTTGTTGTTTTTAGTACTTCTGTGTAAAAAGAAGCAAGTCGTATTTAGTATTCAGAAACGTTACATGCAAACTGCCAATGACCTGCCAATGACTTACAGTGTTATTCAGTTTTTTTTATAAAAGTTTTAAATGTGCTACGTTATTGAACTCATCATAGAGTTCCAATGTTCCTTGAATGCACCACAAGTGGTGAGAGAAGCCACGTGTGAGTGCGACGCTGGTGCCAGCCGAGCTCAGCTGCCGAAATGCGGCAGGATGGCGGAAGGAGCGGTCGCCCTTTATGTAGCTCCGGTGGCTATCTCAAATAATGGACTTGTGAAAACCCACAAAAGGTTTGATTGGCCAACGGGGGTAGCATGATCATGCTGTAAGCACATGCGCAGATCATTTTCTTTCTGATCCTCTGGAAGGAAGGACGGTCCTGTCGCTAATCTGCAGGTAAAGTCTGCTACAAAGTTGTAGTCAAAGTAGCTGAGGGGGGTCAGAAATGTCACCAGAATTGTCGCTAGGCGCTTTTTTGAAAAAATGTAGTTAAGGGGGTCTGAAAAGGCGTTAGAAATGGTGACAAATTCACTAAGTTGGCAACACTGTTCGCAAACTGCAAATAGTCTAAGGCAAGCCATTATAGCATGTAATCCAAAAACACTTCAATATATGGATACAATTTAAACTGGATTATGTTCCCAACCTGTACATAATAAAAGATATATGCCACCATTCCATTGTTACTAGTAGAAATTAAATGTTATAATTTCCAGTAGCTTACTACTGAATATGTTAATGAAATAATTAAAGTCTACTGATCAGATGTGAAAATATTTAGATATGTTTAAACTAAGATGAGTGATATTAAACCTAAAATTTTGTTCCATAAAATATTTATTAACTATAAATATCAGATGGGAAAGACAAATCGTTTTGTTGTTTTATTTTTTTTATAATGTTAACAGAAGTCCATAGTCTTGTTTCACTTGAAACATCGTCAAATAGAATACTCGAATACTAAAATATTCTATAGCTGCAGCCCTAATTTAATCCATCCATCCATCCACCCACCCATCCATCCATCCATCCATCCATCCATCCATCCATCCATCCATCCACCCACCCACCCACCTAACCACCAACCCACCCATCCATTCATCCACCCGATCACCCACCTAACCACCAACCCACCCATCCATTCATCCACCCGATCAAATATTTCCCGGGCACAGTCATGGCTCACCACTCCCCGGGTAAGTCAAATGGAGAGATGAATTTCACCAGTGTGATGACTAATGGGACTTTAACTATCTGTCTTTCTGTTTGTCCATCTGCCAAATGATCAGTCTGATGACCCGTCTTTCCATTGCATCCAGTACTGAAGGTCAATGATCAAACAATGAATTAGAATAAAATGATAAATGAGAAACCTGGCCAGGGAACGCCTTGGGATTCCCCCGGAGGAGCTGGCCCAAGTGGCTGGGGAGAGGGAAGTCTGGGCCTCTCGCCTTAGGCTACTGTCCCCGTGACCCGACTCCGGATAAGCGGATGAAAATGGATGGATGGATGGAGAAAGAAAAATACGGAACACCAACAGCCAGTGGAGTCATCTTCTTTAACCATGAGAAGTGAAGCATCACAGACATGACTAGTGATTATAAAGAGCCTGCACTGAAAAACTCAGCCAATGTTACATCACCTTTACCACCAATAATACAAAAGCACACTCTCACACAGCAATCAGCAGACAAAGGCAATCACAGCCCAGACCAGAGCTGTCTTAGCTTCATCTCTGAGGACAGATAATCCACATAGGTCCTTCAGCAAATACATACATCCTATTCCTGTTTCCTATTTCACTCGTGCACCAGACCAGGCTGCAGGGATTTCAAACACATCAGCTTATCGGCTGCTGTGCTCCCCTTAGCTGTCGGTTGGCCCAGTCTGTGCTCAAGTTACAAATCACTTTCTGGTAGCCACTGAACACTTTTACATGCTTCAGCTTTACACTGTGCCACAAAAATTAGAATATCAGCAATTCATCTTTAATCGCATAAATCAGGAACTAATCTTCTCATTTGTGACAGAATTTCAGAAACAACTGAAGGCAAGAATAAAATGACAGAAGAATTTATTAAACATGTGGGTGCACATTTATTTTATCATTCCTGAGCTTACTACTATACTATGAGTTGGACTATGAGTTGGATTACTGACCATTTTGCCAGATAAATTTCCAGAAATCTGCCAACAGACCTTTCCAATGTGACCTCTAATCTTGGTCTTTATTATTTTCCATTTATTGTTTGTAAATGCACTAAAGCGAATAAGAGCTAATCAAAATATAGATCGACAGCTGCTTTAAATGAGGTTGATGGATAAACCAAAGTTCACAAAAACTAAGATGATGAAGATTTGCATGAAATCTTTTACTGTTGCAACATGACATGTCTGAAATGAGAGGCATTAGTGTAAAAAAGGTTTGTAGAAATTCAGCTGTGCTGCTTTGATGGCTTATATGACCTAAAAATAATGTTTATTATTCAATGATTGGTTTAATTTTGTCAACATGCCAACTACTGGGATTTAGGATGAACTTGTGACATTGCTTTCAACCACGAAAGCTTTCTTCTCCTACCTGCCACTTGTGTTGCGCAGGATCACCAGGGCATCAGGGAAGCCATCAAGGTTGTAGTCTCCAAGGTGGAGGACTAGGGGTTGGTTGGTGTTCCCTGGTACAAATCCCCAAACAGTTTCCTTGTGATTGAAATCTGACAGGATGGACACCCACTGTAAAAAAAAACACACATTTATGTTAATTACAACGTGACAAATTGGACAAAGTGACTTTGTACTGATTATCACAAAAGTAGGGATCTCCTTCGCAACACTTTGTATCTTAAAGAGTCCAAAAGACAAACTGCCACCTGACAATGCAGTTATATTCAGGCTGCAGCTGATGTTCCTGCATTTGGCAGGCACTTTAATCCAAAACAACTTACACGGATGTGAGGCTGCATGGTGGCTGATGTGTTCTGTCTAAGGACAACCGGAAACGTCAACCCTCTCATCACTGGACGATTTATCTCCTGAGCCACACCATTGGAACAGCTTTGTCCTTACTTGGTTCGATCACTTTGACCTCTTCAATCCTCCCACTGTGATTAGATATCTGCTCTAATCTCATTTGAAGAGGTGTACCCAGTAAATCAGTATGTGCATATAAACATTATAATGAGCACAAAACTTGCATTTTAGAGTTTAACTCATGGTCACTTGTGTAACGTCATGAAATGGCCTGATTTTGAGATCCCACAGGTCAAATGCACAGCCCTGGCTATGACATCCTACAGTATCTTTTCCCCTCACAGGAGTTTCAAAGTTTGCATGTAGCCCCTTTAATCAGAGCCTACTTCCTCACACCAGCTGGACTGCAGAGATAATAAATCATAAACAATAACATCTTGTCCTCCAAGGTCCATCACAGAGGAACTCTTTTAAAATAAACTCCTTTATTCCCAGAAGAAAAGAAGATTTTATAATTAAAAATAATCACTGAATGAACCTTTGTTATTGCTAATTATAAATAATGAAATGTTTCATTAATCTGTGCTCAATGATCATTTTAATATGTTTACTTGACGAGGTTATAACATTTGCACTCACAAGTAAAGTTAAGTTAATGCATGACACATAAGTTAACCTTTTGCCTAGATTCGGAGTCTCCATCACAGAGGGTGTGTTTCTGAGATGCTTGGTAACATCTCTCAAACTTGTCAGCCCCTGATTGGCTGGCCAAACCATAACATCAATTCTTTAAAACCAGATGGCTTTCAGTAATTAGTCAGGTCTGGAGCGAGCTTCAGACCGGCCATCTTGAGGCACCTCTCTAACCAGAAGGATTTTGACACGTCGTCAAAACCTTAAACCTTTTTCGCACCTGCGAAGCTGAACAACAAGATAGTTTTCCTGCAGAACAAAGCTGACTCCAAACTCCTTCAGAGGTATTTTTAAGTGTTCGTGGCTCCCGGGTCAGGGAGTTTAAGATTTTTGGCATCTGCCTGATCAATCCCGGTGGCGGCCTGGGGGGGTCTGGGTCCCTGGGCTCTGCTGGGTCCCCGGCGGGGGTGGTCGCCCCTGGGTCCCGGGTCGCTGGGTCCCGGACTCGGCCGGCTAGGGGGTGGGAGGCTGCGGGCAGGCCTGAGGACTTGCCGCTGATATCTCCCGGGGCTCTGCCGGCTGCTGGTTGTGGCCCCCCGGGGCGATCCTCTGTGCCTCTCGAGGGGGGCGGGGGCCTTTCTGGTTGCGGGCTCCTTGGGGTTCCTGTGTTCTGGGGCAGCGCCTGGATCTCTGGGACTTGGAGCTCCCCCCCGTCTCCTACGCGTCTTTGGGGGGCAGATCTGTGGTCCCTCACACTCTCTATTGGACGCTCCTATAGATAAACCTTACATAAACAAGCGCGTGTACACACACAGGTGCTCACATGGTGCTCTCATAAGTATGGGCTTGGGCACGTTCAACACATGTCTTAAGACTATGGTGGGCACTCAATGCACTGTGGTATATTATCGTGTGACTGTTTAGTTAAACAATGATTGATTATATATTTCTTCATCAAGTTGACGCAGTGATAGCTTGATTTTGTTATATTGGTGTTGTGTCCCATTTTTTTTGTTATGTTTTGCTTTTTTCTCGTCTCATTTTGCAGGTCTAGAAGCAGACTCTTGTTCATTATTGTTTATTTTTGTTGAATCCCCCCCCCACCTAACCCCCTCTCTCCCCACCTTTTCTCTTTTCCTTTCTCTTTCACCTCTGTCTCCGTGTCTGGTCGAAATTACAAAGCATTCAAAAACAATAACAATAAAGTTTTAAATATCAGGTGCGACATTAAAAGCAGACTCTTTGATGCTCCACCTGAGACATTAAAAGCAGATGCTCTGATGCTCCACCTGAGAGTAAAACTGTAAGGCTTGTTACCAGCATTCAGACATCAATTCTGCTTGCTTCACAGCCAGACAGGACACGTTAAAAAAAAAAAAAAAAAAAAAAAAAAAAGAGGTATTTTTAAGACTCTCGGTTTCATCCATCTGTCGTGACCGAAGAGACATCTCCGGACTGAAAGAACCGGTACCTCGGTCCTCTACAGCCCTCCGGTGCCAGTGGTCATCCGACCTCTCACTTTCGGATCCACCAAGAGGGTCTCTTAATCCGGGTAAAGTAAATGCACAGATAGCGTCTGAATGTGGTTCTGATAATAACATCTTTATAATTTATTTGCAAACCAAATTCTTTCCATCCAAAACTCAGTTCTGAGAACGGAGATTCTGAATACATTATATTCACACATAGGTTCCAGACAATCCATTAGTTCGCATCACAGTAAATAATAGTTTAAACAATTTGTCAAGTCTTAAGTGTTTGTAAAATAAATTCTTACTTTGTTTATAAACCTGACTGTTTCTTGAATCAAAGCGAAGTGTGTACGATCCCTTAATGAATAAAAGAATCCTAGGATCTTCTAATTAATCATACTAAGACCAAGCAGGGGGTATTCTGTTTATATAGTGTATCATAGCTTTGGTCACAAGTGGTGGTAATAATACTAAATAGCTCTTAAGCAATTTACCCTCTATTATCATTACACTTGTTTATCAATGATAAAAATGGAACAAATACATATAGAATGTATTTGTATGGATGGTAGGATGGCTTGAATACATTTTAATGAACTGTAGAAAAACGCCACAAAAACCTTTTGAGCATTAGAAAAACAGCTTGATTGCGTAAACCTCTAGTTAACAGCCATGGCAAACATGGAAACTGAACACTGGTTAATGCCATCACTCTTATTGTAGATTATTTTCTCTAACCAGAATGTCCTAAATCTCTGTCGATGTTCAAGTGTCCTTTGGTACAGCCATATTTATTCAGTAACCCAGCAGTGAACTGCATTTTTCATACAGTTATATACCACTACTACTGAGATCTCCATCTCAATCCTCACATATAGCCTAACATTTGGGTGATGGCTAAAAGAACAAGATCACAAATACAAGCAGGTGAAATGAGTCTCCTCCATAAGCTGCTCTGGCTAAGCCTTAGAGATTGGTTGAAGAGCTTGGACATTCGAAAAAGACTGGAAAATAGTGGAGCTGTTGTTCCTCCACTTTGAGAGGAGCCAGCTGAGGGGGTTTGGTCTATTGATGAAAATACCCGCCGGCCACTTCCCAGCAGAAGCCCCCCATGGTGACTCTGGACAGGGTGGAGGGTGTATTTCTCCATGTTGGACTGGGAACCGCTGACGTCGTTAGGTCCGTTTTAGGGGGGCTTCAGCCCCCCTAAAATAATCACAAGCCCCCCTATCATTTTGGTTTATTTTATTTTTTCAGTTAACTTTTTTTTATTTGTTCACATCTACATGCTCAACACAATCACGACACGTGTAGTTGGTACATGAGTTTTTTTTTTAGTCTGAAACAGAAATAATAATGAATATAGAACTACACCGTCGCACACAGGAAGTATCAAGAAAGGACTTCCTCCCCTTAAGCCCGGCAGCTTTGTTGACAAGTCAGGGGCAGGGGTTATACAGCAAAACCTTTATATCGATGAGCAAACCCTGCTCAGCGCTCTTGTAAGTCACTCAACATCACATTAGGGTAAGACAGCAACAGCAGCACACCGTTAATATTTCAAGGTTATAGTTCAGACGAGAGAGGAAAATGCTACCGCACCGACATGCTAATGCTAACTCCGCTAGCATGTTTACATGCCGCAAACCATAATGAAAAGCCGCGCCATAGTTAAATGGTCGGAAAACTCCCCTGAAGTGACGTGATTAACGAGCCAGCCAGTTCATTGAGTGACTTAGTGCCACCAACTTGAGCGTACAGTAATGAGTCTGCACAAACAGAACCTGCTCTGCGCTTGTGTGCAGGAGCTGCAGCCCTCTCTGTGGGCTCAACTCTGTCTCTGCGCATGCAAAGTCCCTGCTCTCCTCAACAAGTAGCCTCTCCAACAGTCAATCACAGACAGCTCTGTTTTATCCAATCAAAGCATGTCCAGGATTTATACTGCTTTACAGAAAAACACCCATTTAACAGCTAATTGAACTGCTTTCTGCTGCTGGTTAGCTACCAGTCACCATCCACTGCCAGCAAACTACTTTGTTGTAATTCATGTGTCATGATTAGGGTTACCATATTTGACTTCCAGAAAAGACACATTGTCCATTCCTAAAACTGTTAAATTGCACTCTTTTCAGTTAAAGAGGACTTTTAATTTCAACATATAAAGTGTTTCTTCTCTGTTTGGTTAGACATAAATGATCCCTTGATGTGTAAAAGGAAGTGAAAAGTGGAAATGTCCCAGGAAAAGAGGAGGGTTAATCAACCTAATTAAATATAATTATATAAAGTCCTCTTTATCTGAAAAAAGTGCAATTTTCCTGGCAGTATTTCCTGGACATGCTTTGATTGCATGATGGAGAGCTGTCTGATTGGCTGACGGAGAGGCTACATTGCTTTGTAAATTGCAAATTGAGAAACAACAGGGAAAAATCTGTGCAGGCAGAGACGGAGTTGAGCATGCAGAGAGAGGGCTGCATACGACTGCAGAGCAGGTTGTGCTCTTGCAGATTTATCACTGCACGCTCCAGTTGGTGGCACAAAAATCACTCCACACTAAAAACCTGAATCAGAATATGGCCGAATGTGTATATTACTGACCATTTTTCTATATTATACATTTTTTCTATAATATATATATTATATTATAGGTACATATATGTATCTATAATATAGTAAACATCCAGTTTTATATATGTCACATATATTCAAAAGCTACATCAAAACATATATTAAAACCTATATGTTTATATGAATTCTTTCCATGTGGGTTGTCAATTGCTTAATATTTCCTATGTTTACCTATGGTAAAGAAAGGAGATATTGTACTCATCTAACTTTAACATAAATTTTGGCAGCTTAATGTGACGTTATGGAAAATGCCATCATCATGAGCAACCAAGCATAGGCTATATTAGGCTAACAGTTGTCCATATTCTGTACCATCTATCCACCAATGGCTGTTTCAATTATTGTGAGTGAAAACTAAATGGCATAGCAGCATTTGTCTTGGCATTAGAAATTGAAAATGTTTTTCAATGTGTTGGCTAGATGGATATACGAAGATTTTTTTAAGAGAGTGAGTGAGGAACAGGAGAGAGATCAGGTGGTTGATGCTGGGGAGATCTGCATGGTCAAGGTCAGTGATCTACAGCGAAAACAGGGGCGAGTGCACCGTTATGAGCATTTACCTGAGCACAAAGTTCCCAAGCAAAATTGAACAGTTTTCTGTTTAGGAGTGAACAGGTAAGAGACATTGAGAAAAAAATAACTATAATTATCATCTGACCTGCAACCTTATGTCAAGTTGTATCTGTATAGTTGACTTTCTGTATTATAAGTTCTACTACTTGCTGGATATTTTTATATAAACTGTTATTTTGTCTTGTAATTGTTAATTACACACTCCTTTATTCCATATCATAGAAGTGTTATTCATATATTAAAACTGTCAACTGCACACTCATTTGGCAGAATAAAAGTTTGACAATTATTCATTTGTTCTTTATTGTCACATTTCAGTAACATTTATAATTAAACAAGTTGTAATTAAACAAATTAAATAAATGACTACAACATTTCCCCCTGTTAAGTGCAGTAGACTGAAATGAATAGCTTTATTTGGAAATATAACGTATCAAATTTTTAATGGACATATGAAATCTTTCTTCAACATAGACCCCACTAATTAACTGATTAAGTGTTATTTTTTATAAAAAGAAGAGAGAAAATGCACAAAAGTAGGAAAGGAAAGGAAAGTGATAAAATAATAGGTTTTGTTAGATTTTCTTCAGATAATGAATTAATTGACAAAGTTTTTGCAGGGTGTGACAAAAAACATTCGAGGTCAAGCTCCTGGGGCTAAGCCCACCCTATATCTCAATCCTAGTGACGTCCATGCTGGGAACGCCAGGGGATGCTGCCAGTGGAGCTGGGGGAGGTTGCCAGGTAAAGGGTGGCTTGGGCCTCACTGCTAGAGCTGCTATCCCAGCGACGCAAACTCAGAAGATTTACTGTAACTTCTAAAGCAAGATTGTAATATTTTTCCCTTGGAATTTTAAATGATGTAACTCATCCAGATGAAAAACAATTTGTTGGTATTTAAAAGCAAAGCTTAACTCATTCACTGCCATTGAAAACAAAAGTTGTCATTTTTTTACTGTGTGGGCGTCGGAACGAGCCCCTGTTTCGTGAGAACAAACATCCCAGCTCCAAAGCCGATCTTCATCCGCGTACGTCACACATCATGTGATCAGGAAGCAGAAAATCCATGTGCTGGGAGATCGTTTTGGGCCGCTGCTGTAAAAAAAAAGTGAGGCGCGAACTGGAAAAGCTTCTGCCGATCACAATTCGACAACGGATTGTGAAAGAACGGATAAAGCTTGAAACGCACAGATTCTTCCTGATGTAAGAGGTGAGTCTCCACTTTGTTTTGTTAGTTTTGGCGCTGACATCATCATAGCACGTTCTGTGTCTCTTAAAAAAACAGTGAAAATGCTGAAAGACGCTGGCAGTGAAGGGCTTTTCTGATTAGGGAACGGCTGGCAGTGAATTAGTTTCTTTAGAACCGTAATGCTGGAAACTGCAGGAATGGCAACAGAAGAAGAGTTTGATACTGAAAGATGTACAGGTCTAATCCATTCTCCATACACATCCCATTTTCAAATTCACTTCATTTTATAAAGAAAAAAAGGAAGAATTAACTTGCTTGTAGTTTAATGTAGTTGATAAATGGATCAACCTTCTATTGAACTCCAATGCAGCTTGGTTTAATCCCCAAACTGCACTGAAATACAGCTGTTCTACCTATCTAACTGCACGTTGTTTATAAACTGATGCAAAGTGGTGAATCTTTACATCCCAATCCTATTTAACATTCTAAATGAGTGGTCCCCAACCTTTGTTGCACCAGATTCAAAAATCTAATTCAAGAATCAGATTCAGGGACCAGTGTCGCAGCAGGCAATATTGTCACGGACTGGTCTTTAACATGTAGCAGATAAATACAAGAAAATAATATCATATGAGCAGCATAAATACTGTGGTATTTTTTAAATGCGACAATGAACGTGAATCCAATGTGCACTTGTAACCTCATCAGCATGAACACACACTACCATCTACTTAAAGAGCAAGTCACCCCCAAATCAACTATTTTTTGCTGATAAACTAAATAAGCAAGTGTCTAATCGTGCTGCAGACACGTGTCGTCAGTAATTTGGCACTTCAGTGCATCTTAGTTAAAATTTAAATCTTCTGCCTAAAACTGTCAGTGTTGTGCCGTTGTCAGGTAAAAACTCTGCACTGTATTTGAATTTAAATCTGCCATCGCTATTGGCTAAGAGGTATGCTATGATGTAAACTGGTACATTATGATGTCACAATGCTGTCGTGAGCCTGTGTGTGTGTGTATTTGTTAGCGACTCCGCCCTCTCGGTCTGCCAGGCAACAGCATTTGTTGCATTTTTCAAACATGAAGTGGGAGTGGAGTTAGACTCTGGTAGGGGGTGACTTGCTCTTTAACGGTTATGTTGGTTAAGTTTTAACCAAATAAGTTATGTCCATCTCCTCACAATGCTGCTCTAACAGGCGCGAGTTAAGGGCATGTGCTTTGATGTGGTTAATAACTTTAACAACATCATTCAATACACAGCTAAGTTCTGGTGGCCTTTTCCGGCTAGCCAACATTTCTCTGTGAATGACACAATGCGTAAAGTCACATTCAGGGGCAACTTCTCTAACCCAAGCAGTTAAACCAGACAGCCGTCCGATCATGGCGGCAGCGCCGTCTGTGCATATGCCGACACAATAGGACCATTGAAGTTTTCCTGATACATAATCATCCAGTGACTTGAATAGTTCTTCGCCTGTGGTTTTTGTCGGCAACGATAGTGCACATAACATGTCCTCATGCAGGTCCTCCTGATACAGATATCGAACATGAACAAGTACAATTGCTTTGTTTTCAATATCTGTAGATTCATCTACTTGGAGTGCATACCACGGTGATGCATTAATCCTCTCCAACAGTTGTGAATTAATGTCATCTGCTATTTCCTCAATGCGTCGAGTGACGGTGCTGGCTGAAAGAGGCACCTGTGCTGTGCAAATAAATGTCTGGTGGCAGGGAGGATCGAATCTTCACCAGTAGTGAAAGGCTTTTTAGCCTTAGAAATTCGGTTAGCCACCAAGTATGATACTTTTAATGCTCTTACATTTGTTGATGTGGTGGCTCTCAGTAATTTCTCCTGGCATTCTTGCTTCACGTTTTATCAAAATACTCCAAAGGCTTGTTTTTTAATGCTGGGTGTTTGGTCTCCAGGTGGCGAAGCAGTTTTGAAGGCTTCATTGCCTCATTAGAGAGCTGTTTGCTACATATAAAGCAGAGCGGGCTTGGAGCCTGGCAATCACCTGCTGTGATGAATCCATATTTCAAATAGGACTCCTGGTATTGTCTGTTAAATACAGCTTTCTTCTTTTTGGGAGTCGTAGTCTCCTCTTCTTTTGTCTCCTCACTAGGCCTTTTCCCCTTCACAAAGAAACTTTCAAGAGATGCTTGTTTTTTACTCATTTTGCTAGCATAACTGGGTGCGTTGTGTTTTGAGCGGTACTGTACAACGTGACCTGGACAAGCTTCGACGCATGCGTCAAGAGTGAGAGGAAGGCAGGTGTAATTAAGTGAATCTGGTCATTTTTCAAAATAAAATTCACTGTGTAATTTTTTTTTTCTGTGTGAAAACACTGTGCGGCCCGGTATCAATTGACCCAAGGACCGGTACTGGCCCGTGGCCCAGGAATTGGGGACCTCTGTTCTAAATGACTAAATCAGGTTTATAACAGAAACATGTGGAGGTTTAAACTCAACACATTTCTTCTTGCTCACAGACAAAGAAATGAATGTTGATTTTGACATTCTTACATTGAAGTCTTATATCTGTGGAAAAAAATGAAGTTATATTGATTTTCATTCATGTAGGAAATAAAAAAAAAACAAATTACATGACACTGGGGGACCATTTGTGTCAGAGTGGTTGAACAGACATGAAAGGAAGTAATTTATTATAAATAACCACAACTAGCCTGATAAAATTAGCTGTCTCTGTATGTGTTGATCCTAAAAAGACTCAGGGCAAAGTGCTTCATATTTTAATTATTCATGAATGTTAAACAGAGGAAGCAGGTGCAGGGGGAGTCACCAGAGGCACACTCACCCGAGCAGCCACTAATAGCTCTTAATAAGACCAACACATCTCAGGAAGGAGAGAACAAACAAAGGCAACAAAATACCACAGGACCTGATGTCACCTCTGCAGGTTTCAGACTACAGCTTGGATCCAGCATTTTTATGTACCATTCTCTGAGGAATGTGCAATTCAACCACTTTCAACTATGTTAATTTTGACAAGAAACTTGAGCTTAGTTTTTGTCTTTTACTAAACTTCTTTTTAATTTTAGTCACAATTCAATCATCCAATTTGTTTTAGCTTCAGTCTTAATTTAATTGACTAAAATACATGTGTTTTTCTTCTGATGAAATATTTTTCAAGTTGTGCAAACGATATGTTAACTACACCCACTAAAAGAAAAAAGAACAATTCACATTTCACACTTTGGACCATAAAACTCTGTTTATAATTGTTTTATTGAGACAAATTATTGGAAAATATCTAAATGAACACTGATAGTTTGAAATTGTGCCTCTCAATATTAATAAAATTAACAAATCTGTAATGTGCAGTAATAAACATCAGGATGGTGTCTGGTTACAGGTTGCTTGTTCAAACAGGAACCGGCTCTGATTGGTTCTTTTCTCGTCTAGTCCCGCCTCTTCCATTTGCTAATTGGTTCTTTTTTCCAGTCTCCCATCTTTTCCATTTTCTGAACAGATTTTAATTTCTGTCCATTTCCGTTGTCGTCATTTATTTGTCAACAAAAATGTTGGTCAATATTCATCATAATTTAGTCTCGATTAAGAGTGTATGTTTTTATTTCATTTTAATCCACGAAAATTCATTCGTCACAACAAAGAAAAAAAATTAGTCAACAAAATTAACACTGCTTTCAACTTATGAACACACCCAGGGTCAGGGTAGTGGTCCTGCCTCATGTGGAGGACTTTTGGTATCTTAGGTTCTTGTTCATAAGTGTGTGTGTGTATGTGTGTGTGTGTGTGTGTGTGTGTGTGTGCGTGTGTGTGTGCGTGCGTGCGTGCGTGGGGGGGGGGGGGCAAAGGCAAATAACATCACAGGTGATTTTTTTTTTACTGAAGTCCTTCGGTCAGCTCTCAGCTCTTCCGTGACATTCTCTCTCAGGGGAGCGTGGGGCCATTGCTGGCCACGAGCCTTATCAGCAAACCACTGTGCTGGTGTAGGCCCCGAGGCAATCAGTGCACTGTCTGCTTCTTTTTTCTAACGTTGATTAGCGATGGGGAGAGGAAGAGCGGAGAGAATACAAACTGCATCAAGTCAAAGCTGCAGAAAATGCAGTGTACACACACAAACACACACGTGCATGTGCACACACACATGCATTTACACATGCACATACACGCACATGCACACATGCATTTACGTATGCATGCACGCTGACACATGCGCGCGCGCACACACACACACACACACACACACACACACACACACACACACACACACACACACACACACACACACTGAGTTTCTATGCATCAGGTTAATTAGCTTTATTTAAACAAAAATGGCATTAAAAACTGTTGACTGATAAAAAACATTTCTCTGACTAAATATGTATGGTGAAATATTCTGGATAGTCTGAGATATGTTTCTAAAGAAAATCGATTAAAGAAGAAGTAAAAATAGGAGATCAACTCTTCACACAGACACACACACACACACACACACACACACACACACACACACACACACACACACACACACACACACAGGCACACACACACACACACACACAACTATATTCATGCAGCTAATGTGTGCTAAAAATGATTTAATCAAACAGCCTGATGAGATCTGCCATTGGGCATTAGCATGCCTCACTGTGGTTTCATGTTACAGGACTTTCTTGAATGAAGAGAACATTAGCTAATGACATGGATTTGAGATGATCGTTTCTGAGAACATATGGTAGAACAAACGCCGGCGATGAAAGACTTAATTGTTGTAGATTAGCTAAATGAGACTACAAAGTGTTACAGCATAAGAGGAGGTCACCAGAAAATCCTTTCCAATGGAACAGAAGGTAGAAAGCAATTTAGGCCATTTCAACTCAGGAAGCAGAGACGTCCTGTTTTTATTGGCCTGCAGAAATCTGTGGTGAATTTTATGAGACCCAAAGGCTACATAAAAAAATATATAGCCCGATCAAATCTTTTTCTTTCGTTTAGAGAAACTGAAACCATGAATCCACTTGAGGGAGGAGCTTAATTAAATAAATCGTTGACCCTTTTCCTACAGCTACAGAGGTTTTGGCATTTAATCAGTAAATACAACAGAGCATTTGAAAAATGTCAAGTGTGTGTAATCTTACATTAATCAGCTGCTCGACGTCCTCTCACTCAAACAGAGTCCCCAAATCTAAATAAATCAGTGCTGACTTTTGCTGGTTCAAATGTCAACATATTAACTCCAGAATGAGTGTAAGCATGTGAGTGTTACACAATTGTGTGTGAGAATGTGTTAGTGGAGGCATACAAATGACCTAGTTAATGGAGATGAAGACGATGATGGGATTTGCGCTTGTGAGGTAATCTGATGCCGTTAATGGCAGCGAGAGGAAGGATCCTGCATATAGATGGCTTTTTATCTAACAGCAGGAAAACATGGACTACTGCCAGCTTATGTTGTGCACACACGTGCGCACATCTGCATTAGCATGCACACAAAATGATCAAGGCTAAAAACATAAAAGTCAGGAGGACGACAAAGATGGAACCAGTGGAAGGAAACAAAAAACGCTCTGTGGCTTTGCTGATGACTAAAGTGAAAACAGCGACAGCGTGCTCGCAGACTCCCATTGATTCGACTTGGCGGAGAGAGCTCCCGCTTCATTAGGCCAAGAAATTAAAATGTGGGTGGCCTGCGGTGTAGGTGGGAGGCGGTGGGGGGATTCGTAGGGTGATGTGAGGAGGGGCTGTTACATTGTCACACTACAAGGCTGACCAAGGCGAAGCCAATAAAAGAAATATTAAATAAAAATACATAACAGAGATGTTTTTCAACAGCCAGCAGGGTAACGACTTATCAAAGCTCTACCTAAAAGACAGCATGCGGCTGATCCGAGTGGGAGGACCGCCAGGGAGCCGGGCTGGTTTGCTGTATGTGTGCAGATATGGTATTGATTATGTCTCTACTTGGACACTGATCAGCAACAACACTAAAGGAACAGGCAGGTGACGTGGACATTTCATTAAAATGCTGTGTTCACCTTGTGTCCTGGAACACAAGTGGATGGTACTTTGCCATAAAACACCCACATAAATGAAAATATTCCCCAAGGAAACAGCAGCTTTTACTATACAACATCAAAATGTAAGGCCCCACTTTATCTGTGTAAAATATGGCCTTAACATTAGACGTGAAAGACAGCTGAATGTGATCAAGGTCCAACAGGGAAGCACAATGACTATTTACTTCACTGGATAAAAAATGGCGGTAGGTTGTAGTTATCACCATGCATCACTCATTATGGACTGTGCATGTTTTTGTGCATCGCTGTCTGAATTTCAGAGGTTTTCTTTATCTCCAGGTTCAAATGTCTGGTAAATGACTGCATCCACATCAGGGGCTTCTTCTGTTTCTGCATCTTAGGGGTTCAAAATAAATAGATTGTGCTTAATTAGCTTGTTCTGTCCACTGTCAGGAACGGTTTGGATTTTTAGAAAGAGTAGAACTAAAAGTAGAAAAAGGGCCACATTAGCGCTGTACAATGTGCTTTGAAGGTGTGGACACTTGCTTAATCAATACATTTGCAGTGGTCTCTAGTAGGAAGCAATGCCTTGCAGGCAGAACTCAGGGCATAAAAAAGCCCACAAACCCCTGGCCCAGAAGGACTAGTCTGTGACATCAGAGCTGTGCTTCAAACGGGAACAACTCCTGATATTTATAGCCTGGAAAGCCAAACTAAATACATATATCATTTAGTAAACTAATTAGTACATAAATAAACAATGAATAAGTAAATAAATGTATTATTTAGTGTGGGATTGCTCCATTAACGGCTCTCGGTCGTGGGGAGGGTTCTAAAGTTGTCTTTCAGACCATCTCCACACGCTACTAGGCAATGAACAAAGTGATGTACTCACGGTCGGTCAACGAGGCGGTTCGCTGTTGAAGAAGGTGACGACACATAATTTTTCTATATAAAGGATTTAAATACATCTACCTGCTCCTGATTCTAATAAAGCCCAAGTCACAATAGTCCAAAATTGATGTAAAAGCCGTGTAAAACGAGCTGTCGCCATCTTGTTTCTAGGATTGCAATGACTATAAATTTTGGTGGTACGATTATAGTCTGAGGGATAATCACAGTTTCATGATTACCACGATTATTTTACATGAATTAATTTCACATCTGGCTGTACAGTGGCGCAGTGGTTAGAGCTGTTGCCTTGCAGCAAGAACGTCCTGGGTTCGCTTCCCAGCCTGGGATCTGTCTGCATGGAGTTTGCATGTTCTCCCTGTGCATGCGTGGGTTCTCTCCGGGTGCTCCGGCTTCCTCCCACAGTCCAAAAACATGACTGTTAGGTTGATTGGTCTGTCTAAATTGCCCTTAGGTGTGTGTGTGATTGTTTGTCCTGTGTGTCTCTGTGTTGCCCTGCGATGGACTGGCACTCTGTCCAGGGTGTACCCTGCCTGATTGCCCATTGACTGTTGCAGATAGGCACCAGCTGCTGCGGTCCCTCCTGACTGACTCCCCCTCATCTTCAAGCTGCTGAAACACCTCCAGGGCTTCATTCACGTTGAAACTTCTTCTCATGGTTGCAGTTTAAAGAAATGAATCCTGATCTGGGTCTCATATATGTACTTTTACTCAATTGGTGCACCTGTGTAAACTGACCCTAACTGTATGTAAACAAAACTCGGCTCTGCAGGAATTTGTTTTGCAAAACAAATGTACGCCTTTGAAGTTTTTCAGCCTTCTTCTTAGCTTTCATCCATGCAAATGCTTTGTACTTACTGAAATAACAATTTGCAAAAGTTAAATTGTGAGTATCTGAAATTTATCAGAAAATCCTTAGATTTTTGATATATAGCATGCCTTTGATGAATATTCATGATGTCAACAGTGTGAGAACCTGTGCCCCCCCCACACACACAGATAAGAGGGTTACATGAGGAATTGATTCGGGAGGAGGGAAAAACAGGCATTTCATAGTTACTCTCCCACCAGGAGGGCAGCTTTGCTCTGCAAAAAACACCTCAAACAGATAAGCAACAGACTTCAGACACAACATAACATGATACTCCAATAGGAAGGCGCGGGGGGGTGGGGGGTGGGGGGTGGGGGGGCTGGGATCCTGTTTCCCCAGCGAGAGCAGCCATCTACGGCGCTCAGTCACTGTAGCCACAGGTGGGAGGGAGATCTTGGGAGGAGCGCAGAGCTCATTGACCCCTGCAGATTGATGACTTCGCCAGGCTGAAGTCCACCAATACGAAGGCGGGGGGGGGGGGGGGCTAGGTCGGGTTTTCACAGCATCTGTCTGCATTCATTCGTGGGGGTTTGTTGTTGTTGGCTACTCGAAGGCTGCTATGGCGTCAGATTCGGATAACAAGACTTTGTTTGGGTCAGGCTGAGATAATTGTCCTCTCTACCTTCAGTCTTTAAACTGATCATTCAAGTCCTTCAGTGAAGCCAATGTAGGTTTTTAAACTTGTACATACCATCCGGTGACCCTCTCCGAGATGACATCAATTTTGCACACTAATACAGCTATCGCAGCTAGAACATTGTCCAGCTTACGATTCACCTTGAGTAGCGTCCCAGTCTGTGAGGTCTCCACACAGAGGGTGCTTTCTGTGGGTGCGGGTCGCCCTTTAATAGCTCCCGTCTTCCCAAATTTCCAGAAAACCAGATATCCTCCCATTCCAATCAGAAGGAATCCAGTGATCATCAGGCCAAACATCTACACATCTTCGACGTCCTCAATGGACAGCTGGGAGAGGCATACGATCTTCCACTCCTTCCAGGAATCGAGCATATACCCCGCAGGGTGTGTCCCTTGCGGGCAAGTGGGAGCCCCCTGCTCCGTTCTCATTGTTGAAAACATCTTATCAATCGTGTTGAATGACCAACTTATCAAATACATTGTTAAAAAATAGGGTATTTCAGAAGAAATGCAGAGAAGCGCTCTGTGGGCAGACAGGACAAAGAGCCTTGGGAAAAAAAGATAAGGGAGCAAAAGGAGGAGCGTCTGTACTCTGCGAGTGCCAGAAGGAAAAAAAAAAAAAAAAGCTAATTTTGTACATTCAGCAAGGCTTATTTTTTGAAATAACACTGAAAAAGGCTGGTCTCACCATGGAGCTCCCAAGCTCCTGCAAGAACAGCCTTCGGCGGATGTGTGAGAACATCTCCAAATAACACACAAACCATTTTTTTTTTTTGCAAAATATGTATTATAATGGGCAGTCAGAGGTAAAGAAATACAGCTAAATCATTCAGTTTAAATGCTGGGTCAGCCATTGCCCTGCTATATATGGAGAAAGTACGCCATGTAGTGAAAAACGGTACAAACTGCTTCTTACATTTGTGATGAGACTGTAAACATGGGCACAATCATGATCTTTTTTATTATGCCAATATTTATGCTAATTAAAAATATATGATTTACATGAAAGTCAATGGCACAAAAAATGCTGAAATATGCTTAACTGTACAAAATGATTTCCACGTTTAATAAAGTAGGTTGAATATTTAAAAAAAATTGTAATTCCTTCCAAAATACACATCCTCCATAAAAATTAGATAAATTGCATTAACATAGCCAAAGTTATTCACAAAAATACACGTGTCAGCACAAAAAAAATGCTCTAATGTGAGGTAAGGGTTAAATTGTCTGGTACATGATAGTAATCTGTACAATATTGTGATGTTAGCATATGAGTTTAAGCTAACATCGTTAACTCACTTGCTGCTGCCCCGCTGCTTCTCCTCAAATCGCTTCTCCCTCTGGCTCGTCTCTGCTCTCTGGGGCGTGCAGCAAACTCATAACTTTATGGTTCTGGTCCATCATGAGTATAATTGTAAACATTTAAAGGGTCCTCTGTGTCAGAGCTGCATTATAATCCATATTTTTCACTGGATTAAGCTAGCAGGACTCCCTCAGCTGACGTCACTTGGTTTGGCAAAAAAAAATTCTCACAAAAATGACTCTAAAAGCCTAAATAATTTATGTGTGTGTAAAAAAATGTTTAACATGAGTTTCTATTATGTTTCTCTAAACATTGGTTCATGGGAGCCTCTAACCTGCAATTTGCTCTTTAAGCATTATTTAACCATAATTGATCATTACTGAATGAATTTTGGACCCTTAGGTTCACTAATAGACATTAGTTAACTGCTTAATAATGCATTAAATATTATGTTTAGTAATGCTAAGTAATGCATGAAATCAGTTGTTAACACTTCAGTTAGTGGTTTATTAATCCTTAATAATGCAATGTTTATAAAAGGACCCTTATTGTAAAGTGTTACCAAAGGTTTATAATCAGGTTTACTCACACCAACCATGGTATATCTGTAGAAAAAGGCAGCTGGACTCAGAGCAAGAGATGGAGTGGAACCATATGTCTTTCTGGTGGATGGACCAGGTGGGGACCCTGCTACCTGCTGTTAGGGCCACCGATTTGACCAGTGAAACACCAGCTTACTGGGAGGACTGGAAGGAAGCCGTCTGGATCACACTGGCTGTCCCATAACTGTCTGGGCAGCTAGCTCTCTTTCATGGCCAAAGTCTGTACGTTTATTATATGTTCAAATAGGACAGTTTACAGATATGCGCATAAATAAAAACATAAAGCTACATTTAAAATAAAAATTAGTTCTCCACAGAGAAATGTATGGTTTTTCATGTGAATGACAAGAATGAGCATTAGGAGGTGTGGAACTGCAGCATTAGGATTGGTTGGTAGTTGAATTTCTGTTGTCTTTTTCATAATAGACAATGATCAACAGCATGCTCTGCTCAGCATATGTCCCTCACTGTTGATTCTTCACATTCTGCCAAACCAGCTCTGACCTGCTGAGGAATGGACTCTACCAGACTTCTCAAGGTGCCCTTGGTAACTTGGCACCAGGACTACAGGTCATTTAAGTTCACTGAGATGTCAGTAGTGAGCACACATGAAAGACAGAACCATAACTTTATCTATCTGGTTAAATGATGGTATCCAGTTATTCACATAATCATTAATATCAGTGATCCCCAAAGCCAGCACCTTCCTAGGTGGTGACACACGTATTTGAAGAGTTGGTGAGGGTTTGACAATGTGAGCCACCGTACCTCTCTGCTGTCACTGAGATTTTGAACAGGTAAAGAAAATCTCAGTGACAAAATCCCTCTCAAATAGTTGCAGAGTTTGTGCCGCCATCGGGATCCATCCTCAATTTAATCTGTGAGTCAGAGTGAGAGACGTGAGCTAGCATTGGGAACATGGGCATAACTGGGAGGCTTTGGCGATCAAAGGTACTGAACTTCGTGTTTCCCCTCACTGACATTTCTTTCAAGGTAAGCTGTAAAATTTTTAAAGGTTTGTCAGTAAACTATTGGTTCTTTTTCACCAATCGGACCTGAAAACACAAACCTTTCCCTTCTACAAAGGTTCAAAGACAATACATTGGCTACATATTCACATAATTCACAACATAAATACCAATTAGTATTTCTATAGCTACAATGTGATTTCTTAGTAAAAATTCTATTTAGTTTATTATATCATTTTGTAATGTTTTTATACTTGACAACAACTCTCAGATCCGATGCTACATGTAAAAACCAGTAGATTACTTGTAATGTATCCCAAGGTAATCAATCGTGAATGACTTTATCTTTGGCCAAACTGTTTGTAAGAGCCAACAATAGCAAACACAAGAGAACATCAAAAGATTCCAGAGGCTCATCACTCCTTCATAGTTTCCTTTGACACAGAGCCAGGGGAAGCGGCCTGTGAAGAAGAAGAAGAAGAAGAAGAAGAAGAAGAAGAAGAAGAAGAAGAAGAAGAAGAAGAAGAAGAAGAAGAAGAAGAAGAAGAAGAAGAAGAAGAAGAAGAAGAAGAAGAAGAAGAAGAAGAAGAAGAAGAAGAAGAAGAAGAAGAAGAAGAAGAAGAAGAAGGAGGAGTGTGTGTGTGTGTGTGTGTGTGTGTGTGTGTGTGTGTGTGTGAATTCTTTACTTACAGCTTTTGCTCAGCTGAGGATCCTAGCAACTGACTAAAGCCTGATTCATGCTTCTCCGTCTGCGTCAGTGCGGAGACACGCAACACCATTATCCGTCTTTGCCTAGGGCTCCGGCAGGCACGCAAGTACGTACGGAGTCGAGCCCACTTTTTTAAACATCCGTCGAATGAGACGGATTATGCAAGCTTGTGATTGGTCAGGATGCTGCTGTTGTTTACAGCGCCGCCATTGCAAAGAGAGCCGAGGATAACTAGCGGCAGACATGAAGAAGCTTGAATACCTCGCAAAAAAACTCTAAAAACATGAACATTTAATTCCCCCGTGACTGGAGGAGTGAAAAGATGCGCAGCAAGCGTTTTATTTGTGGACGGAAATGACAGGAAACGTGGGTTTAGAGGTGGGGAGCGCATGAAGAGGTGGGAGAATGAGAAACAAATATGTCTGTGTTAAGTCTCTTATATACACAAAACATGATATAAACACATGATCTTGGACCGATACATGACAGGATACCACAGAACAGCGCTACGCCCTCTGTTGTCCTGCCGGGCAATTGCTTTGCAACACTCTCCAGGAGACAGAGAAGTATGAGAGCAAAATGCTTCCGTCAATCCGTGCGTGTCTGTCCCTTGCGGAGCTGATGGAGAAGCATGAACCAGGCTTTAGAGATTTTCACCAGAATAAAAAGTACACTACGGAAATTTGTGATAGCCTTAATATCTAAAATCAATTTGAGGATTATTAGTTCAAATTAGTCACAAATAATTAATCCAAGCACTGACAAGCTTTGACCTTTCCACGTATACACTTTGGTCTGGGAAGTCTACCTGTTAATCTGACTAAGTTTTCTCTGACCCTGTCTGTAGGAACAAGCAACCTGTCTACTAGTGGCAGTTTGTTATAAAGTTGTGAGAGAGAATGACCCCGCTGTGTGCAATACTAGCCCATTGTGTTACAAAGAATTTGAGATAAAAAAGGAAAGACCACAGTGGTTAAAAATGGCATCAGTGTCTAGAAAGACCAAGATTGAAGCAGGGAGGCTGGTGGAAGCCCCCTGCAGACCCCTCTAATACTGCCAACCAAAGGCCTGCAGCTGCAGAAGATGGAGACTGAGCTGTGAAATGAATCTGTTGCTGTTTGGAGACAAACTACGGACACACACTAGTTTATTTTAAGCAGACTTCCCATGCAAACCTAAAACATTTCGCCAGGTACTGGCCCATTTATGGAAACCTACATTTTCTCACTTATTATCCCTCCTGTCTACTTCCTCCACACTTATATCTGAGATTGGATGTTTCCCTAACAGAGATTATAATGGAAAGGGGGTTTCACGTTTTCTTTTTTTTTTTTTTTTGTTAGGCAGTGTCAAGACTTCTCCTCTTTTCCTAAATGTTCTTCTCTTGTTTTTTTATATCCACATCTCTTGTTTTAATTCAATTCAATTCAATTCAAGTTTATTTATATAGCGCCAAATCACGACAAGTCGTCTCAAGGCACTTCACATAATTTTAGTTAACCTGTGTTTTACTATCTCGACTCAACACTCACCTTCCCTTCATTGGAGCCATAAATGATCCAAAACCAGAATCTAAAAATGTGCAGGTAGCTGGTTTCTTTATTAATTATAGCTGGAGAAACCATGGTGATCAGTAGAGAAGGTATGTGCACTGATATAGTTCAGGGATTACATCGGTGCTGATATAATCTGATCCATTAAAGTTCTGCAAACAGGTTCGTCTTTTTAGTCATTTATTTAAAAAAAACGCAGATTTTTTCATGTGTATTTATGTTTGTGTGTGAAGAACAGACTGAAAGACCACTGCTTACGAAGAGAACTGCTGGTTGTGAAGTCCAACAAACTACCACCGCTCATCACCTTCCTCGTGCAGACCCAGAGCAGAGAAAACGAAAGGTTAATTCATGTTTTTTAATTCAAATGGTTGAAAATGCTTTCTGCTGCTCACTGCTGAGGTACTGAGAGAGCGTTAAAAGCATCTGCTGTGTGGCAGGTTTTGTTAGATAATTTTCTATTGAAAATGTTTTGCACTAGACCTGTTCTTGTGTATCGTTTCTTGGTTGCAAATTTAGTTTTATGAAAACGCAGCATGGATAAATATGTTTTGAACCTTTGTTGAAATTTTTGCAGCTAAGTTTGTCGATCTTTTTCTTGTTTGTGGCCAGGTAAGACATATGTGTTGTTAATTTACCTGATCCTTTAATCTGTGATTCACGTGTTTAAGATGTGTTCAAGTCACGGAAACACGAAGAACAGTCCGACAGTTTCAGCTTTAGGTCTTCCTTCTGCTTGCACGGTGAGCTGAATTTGCACGGACGTTCACAAGAACACTGACTTGTTTCTAACACGTTCCAAACTGAAGGACCGAAGGAAAGGTGTGCACTTACCTTTTTTTATTTAATGAGGGATATCTCTTACAACAGTTTACATCATCACTTGTTTCTACAATGCTTCTGGCTTCTGCTGATACTGTCTGGAGGTACAATAAAGCACGTGTTTACATTCACCCCCGCCCTTCACTACAAATGTCTTTTAGCCACTTCTAGCTATGATCAGATCTCTTTACATTTCTCCTTTATTGCCTTTTTCTGGGTTATACACTTAGCCTTCAGCCAATTTAAAGAGCCTGTGGTTTTACACTGTTTCCAAAAAGACTAAAGAGTCACACAGTTTATAAACCAGGTGCATCACAACATACCGTATTTGGTGTTATTTGTTGTCTGAATGGCTTAAATGAGTCTAAACAAGAAAGAATGACATCACTTGCATTTTCAGCTACATTTTTCAATACAGCAACCCACCAACAAAGGCAGTCAGAGAGCCTCAATAAAGCCTGTTTTATCAAACGCTAGCTCCAGTTAGCGGTTTTTATTTTCATTTCAACGCAAAATCAAGTATGTAAGCTCCCAGTTCCATTTGAATGCTGGGATGTAACAGGGAGAGAAACTGGTTTCCACCCACTCGTCCCTTTTTGCCTGCCTCTTTGTTTGACAGTAATGACTGTCTCTCAAACGCACAGCAACACAAAAACAACAACGTGTGTTTACTTCATCTATCAGTGTCCTCTCCTCCTATCACTTGTTCCTTCAATCACTCCCATTTCTAGCTGACAGGCAAACAGAAGGACGTCCACAGAGAGCACGCATCTGCACATTTCTAGATGTATGTCTTTTATGTGTGTGTGTGTGTGTGTGTGTGTGTGTGTGTGTGTGTGTGTGTGTGTGTGTGTGTGTGTGCGTGTGCGTGTGTGCGTGTGTGTGTGTGTTTCAAAGGGGTGTGGACATGCAGATAAACCTGTAATATTTCTGTTGGACTGGGGAAACACACAAGGAGGCTGGTTTTCTCGTGTCAGAGGAAAGAAGAAAGAGGGGAGCCTTCAGCCAACGGAGCAGAAACAGAAACGAATCACACAAATGTTACGTAGGGGGTGATGGTGATGATCATGTGTGTGTTTGTGTGAGCGTAACTGTGTGTGAACAGACCCGTGCATATGCACAGGATTGCATGAATGATGAGGGAAACTGTGTATCTGTGTGTGTGTTTCTGTCACATCACAAACAAAGTGACAAGAGCTGGATCCACAACATCTTTCTAATCAGAAAAGGTCTCCTGCAGGGAGCCAAATGGCTGATGCCTTCCTGAAATAGGTAGTTTAAGGGAGAACAGTGCGTTGCGTTGCAGGGAAATAACTGCTGCTGTGTGAACGCTAAACAGCTCACATGGTAAAACGGTACAAACTAACTATTCTACAAACACAGAGCAGAGATCTGAAGAAGCAACAGGAAGCTGTTGGTGAAACGGGCAGATGGGTTGTTGGGTCTACGTGTGTGGCCTGTACACCTGTAGGCCATTAGCTCTTCCATACTGCTGAAAAGGTCTCTGTCACCTGAGAATATTTGTTTTCATTGTTACACCTAAATGCTTCAGAGAAGCAAACACTGCTGTTATATGAGGCAAAGAAAACCTGGGAAAAATATGTTTTAAAAGGATTTCATTCAACAGTATAAAGCTTTCCAAACCAATGTGGTTCTATGTGACAAAGTCATAAAAGCCTCTTTTATAAGACAGACCATTGCGCCATTACAGAGTGATACATCCAAATTTGTGGGTCTGGTAAATACGGCAAGGAGCAAAGGGGAAAGGTGATAAAACTCGATTCTGATGCGCTTAGCCTCGTAGTAATATTGCCGCATGAGCCCCTTGCCTCTGGCGGATAAACGCGCATCAGCCCCGCTCGTCCCTTTGGAGCGACTGTGGGAGGCCCCCCCGCAAAAGAGGGTGGTCGCATTAGTGACAAACACTGCGCGCCGAGTGCCGGCCGGAAGGGATATAAACACAGATAAACATGGCCTCTCACTAGTATCTGTCAACAACCTACAACATGGCAAACTGGACGGACGCGGAGAGCATGGAGCTTTTGGCCGTGCGAGCGGACGAACAGATAAGTCGCCTTTTTACGGGGACGGTGAGAGACAGCCAGCTGTTCGACAGAGTTGTGAAAACACTGGCTGAGCGGGACGTCAAACGGGACAAAAAGGAGGTCTTCTTGATGCCACGGATATGTGATGATTTAGCTTGTTTCTTTATTTTACTCCAGAATAAGAGATTAAATTATTACAAAAGCAGTTCAATGTAGTTAAATTAGTCATTCAAATGATTCTAACATGCTGCAGTGTGTGTGTGTGTGTGTGTGTGTGTGTGTGTGTGTGTGTGTGTGTGTGTGTGTGTGTGTTACACATATAGGACTGCATGAGACAGTATGGTTTCATCAAATCCATGCATGCTATATCTTGGCTGCAGTAATGGCTCATGAAACTTCTATTTCATAAATAATGACGTCTCTGCAGTATCGATGATAATGTTTTATCTTATCTTTGGTCTGGGAGGTGTAACTTATCATGATACAAGCCTTTTAAAACATGTTAAAGTGTTACAAGAGGAGATAAATGCATGAATTTAAAGTTCATGTTTGGAGACCAACCTTCACAGTTTGGAGGCTCACGCTGGTGAGGAGACACCATTAGTTCTAGTAACACCTGGGCTCCCAAGGCCTGTTCTGACAGGATGGACGTTACGGGACCCTTAAGGATTCCAGTTGGACGATTGGAGGATTATTTAGGAGGATTGGAATGAACAAACTGGTTTCAGTGGTGAAGGGTTAAATGAGTGAGTGAACATTGTAATGTGGGGTAGGTGCACATACGCTTCTTTGCTTCAGCCTACTGCATTTGAGCATTGTTGTTGTAATGTTGTGAAATTTGAAAGAATACAACAAATGTAACTGCTCAATGAATGTGCTAAATAAATAGCCCACTACCAAGGATGAACTCTGCTAACTTTAAAAATCAGCTGCTCTAAATAAGCATGAAGGTCAGAGAGGAGCTCTAGGATGGACATGGATAAAGGAACTGTAATGTAGAGGTAAAGTAGGGCAGGGCCAACGTTAGCAGCTGTCATACGGTCCATCTGACGTTTGACTTTCATTTAGCTTGTTATGTGACAGGTTAGAGCACAGTCTCATGTTAGAGTTTTGTCATGAGAACATTGAGATACCTCACATGCTGATGGCATCTAAAAATTAACTTTTTTTTTCAAAATAAAGAATAATTTTAATCACAGCTGAAGCGTACAATCTTAGAAAAACCTCGTCCAATCAATGTGCACGTCCTGTTCTCACTGACTGGATAGAAATCGCTCCATCAAACTGTGTGTGTGTGTGTGTGTGTGTGTGTGTGTGTGTGTGTGTGTGTGTGCGCGCGCACACACGAGCGTGTTGTAAACTGGTGTTGTGATTTTGCATTGATGTAGCCATCTTTATGCCGACAAAAATGTAACTAAGTAACTTTTACTTTGAGTACATTTTATTTACGATACTTTTTACTCTTACTTGAGTAAAAATTTAGGCAAGTACTTTTACTTGTACTTGAGTAAAAAATTATCAATGTATTGGTCCTCGTAATGAAGTAGGAAATTTTAGTAATCTTTCCACCTCTGTCTGACGCTGAATGTGCGACCCTGTACGTCACATGCGTCCCTTTATCCCATCTTGGTTGGAGAGGTGGCCGATGGCAGTTTATTCTAGCTTCAGCTTTGCTACTATAAATGCCAAAATCCTCCCCAGGGATCCGCGGCAAATCCCGTTTTGCAAACGCTATGGTCCTGTAATAACAGCTTAATTAATAACTGGTAGTAACACTTGGCAGCAACTGTGCTCAAGTGTCAGTAATAACTGGTAGTGAGTCCCTCACACCACTGTGGTCCACATTTGCACCGAATAAGAGGACTTCCAGGGGTTAAGGTCCTGACGCAGCAAAGCAGACCCCGATCACGACACTACCACACCCTGCTTGACTCTTGGTTATTAGTTTTATTCCTGGCGGAACAAATTTTGCCGCGTCAGTCCACAGAATGAGTTTAACATTTTCAGGGATCATCTAGATGTTTTTGGAAAACGTGAGCTGGTCTTTCTGGTCACCAGAGATTTTGGTCTTGAATTTCTACCTTTACTGCAGACACAGCAATGCAACACCGAAGTGGGAGATTAAACAAAATCCGCTTGTGTTTTGTTTGTTGTTTTGTTTGTTTAACCTTTATTTAACGATAGAGAAATAGCAAGGTGTGTACCTGTTCTGAGCCCGGCTTGGCCAGGTAGATGGCACTGGTTTTACAGGATTCTTCTGAACACACGGGGAGGAGGTGGTCCTGATAGCCATCACCATCTGCCAGAAAGAAACACAGACCGTTAAATCAACAATAGGGCTGCAACAACGAATCGATAAATTCGATGAAAATCGATTACTAAAAGCGTTGGCAACGAATTGCGTCATCGATTCGTTGTGTCGCACAACTATTCCAAAAACTTTTGCAGTTGCCCAGGGCATCATCGCAAGGAGGATGGCATTCATTTACTTTTGTTTTATTTGGTATTTTTTCAGTAATTTTTGGAAATAGTGATTAATTTTGATTAATTCACAGCCTATGTTTAATTACATTTAAAAATTAGTTGTTTGACATCCCCAATTATAATAAATGTCTACAGATGAGATCAAACAAAACAGATGAGAATTGCCCTTAAAGAGCAAGTCACCCCCAAATAAACTTTTTTTTTGCTGATAAACTAAATAAACGAGTGTCTAATCGTGCTGCAGACACGTGTCATCAATAATTTGGCACTTCAGTGCATCTTAGTTAAAATTTAAATATTCTGCCTAAAACTGGCAGTGTTGTGCCGTTGTCAGGTAAAAACTCTGCACTGTATTTTAATTAAAATCTGCCACCGCTATTGGCTAAGAAGTATGCTATGATGTAAACTGGTACATTATGATGTCACAATGCTGTCGTGAGCCTGAGTGTGTGTGTATTTGTTAGCGGCTCCGCCCTCTCGGTCTGCCAGGCAACAGCATGTGTTGCATTTTTCAAACATGAAGTGGGAGTGGAGTTAGACTCTGGTAGGGGTTGACTTGCTCTTTAAGCTGTTTAACTTGGACCAAGCATTTTAGTTCACAGATAGGTGTAGCTTAGGGTCTCTGTCTATACACCTTATAAGACAATTTAGATGATGGCATGTTGTTTTTCTGCTATTGAACTGTTTTCTAATAATGTGTTTAATAAAGTGAAGGAAGGAGAGAAATAACGTTTCCCTAGCAGTTTTTAAAAATTTCCCCATGTAATTCGATTAATCGATTAATCGTGTTGAGACCCCATCCGATTCATCGATTATCCAAATAATCGTTTGTTGCAGCCCTAATCAACAAGCAACAATGTCTGATACAAACAAAAGGCTTTGTTTTCTAAAATGATCTCATTTTAATATTTTCGCTCCATCTCAAAGCTGACTCTGAGAGCAGCACCGAGTCTCGCAGAAGAGGGAATCGTTGCTGTTGTGTCCAAACTGTTTGTTTATCACAAGCAAACACAAATCCAAGGTGTACTTGTCGGTCTGATGTCTTTTTTTTAAATGACACTTAACTTGATCTAAGATGTGTCAGCTCTCTTTGGGATAAATATTTCATTATTTTTCATACTCTTAGGATACACCAAACAGGCTCCTGCGTGTCCTAAATTCAGCAGGCCACATTCAGCTTTAGAAAGTACACCAGTTCCTTATTAGTGATTCTGATGGAATAATACATCACTTTTTATGCATTTAAATGGGTAGAAACACAAACCTTCACAATCCAGGAGTATGGTTTGATTTATTTTTCATGCATTGAGGTCAGAAAGAAAACAAATCAACATGAGAGTTTTAGCTGCCGAGAGGATCCAGACTTCCATCAGGAAGAAAACACTAACATATTCTCAGAAGCAATCAGGATTAGTTTAACATTCACTAGTGTTACTAGTGAGTAGGGGATCGTTACCCCCTATGGGGTCCTAAAAACCTACTATTGGCTCTAAGCCAGCCTTTCCACTGGACACATAAGTGGCGTGTAACGTAATAAAGACGTTTCAGACGCAACCCAGCATCAAAAGCGTTTCACGTAGCAGATCGCATCAGGTCACTAAATCTCCCGAGAACTGCAACACCAGATGTGATTTCAGCACTTAACACAATAAAAAAACAAGGGAGAAAGATGGCAGCATGTTCCAAAAAAGTCTGTGGTTTACTTTCTGTACTGCTTACCTTGAATATGGAGGTCTCAGTTAATGGCAAACTTGTTTTTACTAGTGTGATAGGGTGAGTTTCCTGTCACTGCATCCCGACTGATCACGTGCCCTGGCTACTTGGCCATGGGGAAGTCCCTTTGGCTGACTGGATAGCAGGCGTGACTCACCCGGGCGTCTGGGGGTCGAATCCCATCCGGGACCTCTTTTCTTCACCTTTCCACACTAGTTAAGCAACTGGAAATCTGCATTTGACTTTCATTTTGAAAGTTTCTGGATGTTTTACTTCCTGTCTTGCTTAATCTGAACTCAAGTACAAACTAGAGTAAGCCTGAGCAACTACTTTATGAACCTCATTTTATTGTGGCTCTTACTTCCTACATGCCCTTCATTGTTCTTCAACCTCCAGCACCCATATAGGGATCCTTCTACTTCCGCACCATGGGTGAAAAACGCTATTTTCTAATCTGCTTTGTCTTAGGCCCTGGATCACACATATGTTGAACTGAAATTTAAATGAAAAGTCATGATGGCGTTTCGACCACGCCAGTCATGTACTTTGAGATTTATCAGCTTGTAAAAGTTCGTAATTAGCATGACTACACACCAGAAATCGGCACGTCGCATGTGTGACGTCACCACATAATCTTCCTTTCCCCAAAATAGCTGCTACTTAAGGTTGGTTTATGCTTGACGCGTCCGCGAGGTCCGCACGGCTCCGCGCGGAAAATTTGCGTCATTTTGCGTCATTTTAACAACCACGCCCCTCCGCCGCGCCTCCGCACGGCCCAGAATTTCCGCAACGCGCACCTCGGAAAATTTCTAACCACGCGGACGGACGCGGAAAAACATGGCGCACCGGCAAGAACTAGTACGGCAGAGGTTCGTAAATACAGACATTTGTATGATTCAGCTCTCAGAGATCACCGTGATCAACATGTTGTTAATAATTCTTGGAGAGAAATAGCTCGCACTGTCGGAGAAGACGAGAACGCTGTTAAAAATGCTGAAATGCCATGTTGTAAACAGTCATTCTACTTCTACTATGGTGTAGTGTTGGGTGCATGCTGTAGAGCTCCATGATGCCCCCTACAGTTTGGGAGAATATTGGCTCACCGCAGAGACGAGCCGCATGAACCATAAACGCTGCGAGTCGTGAAGCGTGTTCCATCCGCGAGCCGCATCACCGTGCGGAAAGTGAATGCGTCAAGCATAAACCAAGCTTTACCAGATGACCAGATCTATGATGGTTCTTCCCTCCTATGGGAAGTTTGCTGAACTTACAGCCCTTTTCCCTCAGTTTTCTCTGTGTCTGGTTCGATGACGCCACTTTCATGATGCGTATTTGTAGTCCTGGACGTATTTTCAAACAAAATCTAAAATAACGCTTCCCCTTGTTCGAAAACAAGTACGTTCTTGGGATTAAAATGTGTCTTTAAAATTCACAGACATCATTTGTGAAATCCACGGCACATAGCAAGCGGAATTAGAAAATAGCATTTTTAGCCCCATTGACTTGCATTTCGTTCTTCCGGGGACCCGTGGTCCGGAAGCAGGTGGGCGTGACTTAGGCTACTTATATCCCTACATGTCCTACAACTACGGCAAGTCACAATGATAACAGACACCAGCAAAACAGTTCCCTTCACACACGGGCGACATATCAAGTGTGCACGCATGTATAGTGAGCAATCATACAGTCACACATGAATAAAGGGTCATGAATTACTGAATATACAGTAATACAGTCTGAGCTGGAGCTGAATACAACAAAAACAATGTGTGCAGTGTCCAGCCAGCTTTAGTGTACAAATCTGTCAGGAAACATATGGGTGATGTATTCTATCAAGGAATAATAGGGTTTTAAATACACCAGAAAACATGTTCAGGTGGAGTTTCAGCGCTAAATTCCATCTACACGAATGATACGAGTAAGAAAATACCTTGACCATTTTTTATGGTTTTAATTCCATGAAATAGTTTAAATGAACTGGTGGGTTTCTTGAGAGTCATTGCTTTTCATATTCATAATCCAGAATGTCACTTAAAGTGAAGCAAGAATGAGGCCAGTGTCAAAAGTTGTAACATAAAACAAGTCTGAGACGCATGAACTCTTCAGCAAAAGAGCCCAGACAAAACACGAACCATGTGACTAACCACTGGCTTTCCATTAGGTAAAGATTTTAGTCCTAATATATCAACAAATTAACAGGCTTGTTTGATAAAATTAAGTTATGTCTCATGTTTTAGGACCCTGGAATCCAATACTGCCGTGACTGCGTTTCCTCATTGCTGTTAGCCACAATCATTTGTGAAAACTATCTTTAAACATGCTGCAGGTTAGAGGCACTTCCTTGCACGATAAATCCAAATCTGCGTCTACATGGTAAGAGCCACACTCCCTAACAGATGTTGTGCCGTGTGGAAGGGCAAAGCCGAATGATGATGATGATGATGATGATGATGATGAATGACAGTGCAAAGATGGGAAGGAGGAGGAACTGAATGTGGCTGTCAGGGGCAACTGAGCGAGAGACGAGGCAGATGGAAAAAAAGACAGATAATTAAAAGCTGCGAAGCTAATAGCTCTAAATTTAAAGTCTGCATCATGTTTTCATTAAAACTGTACTTTTTTATAAAACATGCAAACATGTTAGATTTCCAGCTTTAAACTGATAATAAAAAGTTATAAAAACATGAGAAAAAGAGGTTGGAAGAATAAACACACTGCCTGGCCAAAAAAAAAAAAAAAAAAAAAAAAGGTCACACACACACACACTAATATTTCATTGGACCACCTTTAGCTTTGATTATGGCACACATTCGCTGTGGCATTGTTTCGGTAAGCTTCTGCAAAGTCACCAGATTTATTACCATCCAGTGTTGCATTAATGTCTCACCAACATCTTGCATTGATGATGGTAGAGTCTAACCGCTGCACAAAGTCTTCTCCAGCAGATCCCAATGATCCCCAGTGGGGTTAAGGTCTAGACTCTGTGGCCTATTTGCTTATCAAGGTGGCGACATTTTTTTGACCAGGCAGTGTATGTTAGATATGACGGTGGTTTACTTTTACCATTTCCTCCTGAATTAGAAAAATGTACGTTTAAAATTTAGGTCACATTTTAGAAGGCTACAGTAGTGCTGTACATATCTAACCAAGCTGTCAACAAATCAGTTTTCTCCTCTGTCCTTCAAGGCAAGTGCTGTAATTAGTCACATTAATGTTTGTGCAAAGCAAGTACATACTGTGGACTTGGGCGATGGTGTTGGTGGAGGCAGAGATGTGAGAGGAATAAGGCAGACATAGCTGGAGACACAATGAGTAGTAATTTAGTCCTAGAGGGGTTATCTTGTATCCATCTCTGATCACACACACACACGCACGCGCACGCACGCACGCACGCACGCACGCACACACGCACACGCACACACACACACACACACACACACACACACACACACACACACACACACACACACACACACACCTCCAATCCACTCCACATCCTCTGGTGTTTTTATGTTCTCCTTCACCCGTCCTCTCTCAGTTACTGCCTTTCCTAGAGCAGTTCACCTTTTGTCTTCCATCTTCTCTCCCTCCATCTATTGCGCTGAGTATCAAAGTTCCATTCTTTTCCCTTCATCATCCACCCTTATTTTCTCCCTCCCCCCTGATTTTCCTGTCTCCCTCCCACAGGGAGCGTGAGGTGCTATTGGTACGAGTTAAAACGGCGAAGATGTTGTGGACAAGAGAGGTCTGACAAGAATAAGTTAAGGAGAAAGATGACAAACAGAAGAAAACTATCAAAAAAAAAAAAAAGTGAAGACACAAACCTGGAGACAGGAAGGGGACATAAGCAGACAGTAAAATCAGTTAAATGTTACTCAAAATACTCCAGATTTACTGAGAGCACACTTGGTCGGAGGCAGCATGACGGTTCAGTAATTTTACGGTCATTGGACATCTGACAATGTGCTAAAAACTAACAAAGCCTCAGGATCTAACAAGTGAAGCTAATGTTAAATTATTGGAATCATCACTTCATCTGGACAGTAAGATACATTAGAGTCATAAACTCTGATTTACAGTTTTTATTTCAACAAAATGTTAGCCTCCCGCTCCACCACATCAAAAAGGTTCTGGACTGGACTGAGATCTGGTGACTGTGGAGGTCGTTGGAGACCAGTGAGTTCATGGTCATGTTCTGGAAAGCAGTTCGAGACGATCTGAGCTTTGTGACCTGGTGCATTCCTCTGATGGACGCAGCATCAGAAGATGGGTCCGTGTGGTCATAAAGGGATGGGCATGGTCAGCAACCATACTCAGGCTGTCAGGTACCAACAACACGTCACTTCCGTCAGAAAGAAAGAAAACAATCTTTTATAGAGCGCCTCTCAAGATAAAAGTCATGAGGCGCTTCACAAAAGCAAAAATTTAAAATATAAAAAAACATTCTAAAAAATTATTAAAAACATGCTGAAAAAGAGTGGAAAAAATTGTGACAAAAATGTAAGGAAGGGGAGAAAAAATGATGGGAAAGAGGGGGATAGCCACCCTCACCATGTCTACATGTCCCAGTACATGTTGGCATGTGATTGATTGGTTGATTAACAAAAAAAAAAAAGACTAGGTGAACAAACCTATTGTCAGAGTGAGTTTATTTGATTGTTTACATACGGAATGATAAAAGTTAATACAAAAGGAGATGCTGTTATGCTACTGTTAACTCAACTCAGCCCGTCTGAAGCAGCGCTGGTAAAAGTTGTTTTCACATCTGCAGCTTCGTCTCTCCATCTGTGCTCCATGATTGCAAAACATTGTCTCAGTTTTGACTTTACAAGTTAAAATAAAGCTAACAATAGCAATCATTCTTTCAAATTTTCATTTTATATTTTTTTAAAGTGCTAGTTAGTGTACAAATGACTTTGGGTGGGTTCTCTTACCCAACATTTCCAATTATAAATAATTAGTGCACAGCTGATTTTGGAAGAAGTATGCCCAATTTTTTTCTTCAGCAAAGGACATATTTGTGTCAGATGTTCTTTGCTATTTGCATCCAATTGTATATTAAAATATGCTAATTGACAACTAAAACTGGAAACTGTAGACCCAGGAGACTTTGGCTTTAGGACTGGTAGAAAGCATTCCCAAAACGGTGCTTGATTAGATAGATTTATAATTCCCACTGCTGAATTTTTATTCATTTAAAAGTCTGGAGGGATGTCTTTCACACGTGTGCGCCACTAAGTGATGATGCTTAGAAGACCGGCTATGATGTCACCAAGAAGAGTAGATCGTCACTACTTCATTTCTCCTAGAGTGAGAGATTGAGGTATAAAAGATAGTAAGAAAGCATGCCAGTTGGTAAACAAGACAGGACAAGACTTCCACTAAAATTATATCCAAAAAAGGAAATGCAGGGAAATCTAGTGAGAAGTGGTTGAGGGGAGAGTGAAGCAGACAGAAAAGAGGGGGAGTTTGGATGTAACATGATATAATAAGATGAGTGGAAAAAGAACGCCCGAGGGGAGAGCAGAGAGAACGAGGCTGTTAACATGCTGACTTACCTGCAAGCACACACACACACACACACACACACACACACACACACACACACACACACACACACACACAGCATGACAACAGCCTTTCAGATTTAAATATCACTTCCACACACGCTCTCATCAGGCTGCTTCCAAAAACATCGTTTCAGAGTGCGGTGCCGGTCACGACCCAGCCGCCTCGCTTTCTACCTGCACTGATGCCTGGTGACACACTCGGTTGTGGGACTTAGCTGTGCTTTACCTAATGATGAATTATGCATCGACCGCTGTCACTTTGAAAAATGCAATTACCCCAGTGATAAGACAGATGGTCACGTTTTGTCTGGCATATGCTGTGCATTTATTAAGAGTGTAGACAGACGTACGGACACACAAACACAGAGTGTGGATGGACTCATACCCATACAGAAGTATAGCATGGTTCAAGAATAATTAGTCTCTCCTACACTCACCTCCCTGGTAGGAGTGGTTACTATGCAACACTCCGTATGCTAAACTACCCTCTGGAAACACACCTGATTCACTCAACCCCGTCTTAGAGCCACATTACCACAGGTTTCTCCTTTGTCTTTCATTTCCATGTTGTGAATGCAGCAGCTTGGAAGGCTCACATGTCCCTTACAATTAAACCTCAAACATTGCATAATCTCTATTATGATATGCAGGTAGTGTAGCAGCACGTTATTGCCATGGTAATGTGGTGCACTAGTGCATAATAGGCACTGACATTGCTTGTCACTCTCGTTCATCACCTTAGAGCTGCAGATCAGTTTGTGTTCTTTGTTCTATGTAACATATCAGATGTGGTCCGTGGGGTCGCGAGGGTCGCGAGTAATGCTAAACTGGACCAGTATCTGCATCTGCAGGGCATTTTCTTGGCACCACTTGCATCCTGTGTCTGCTGCTGTTTGTATGATGAAGTTATCTCTGCTCTTATTTGACGCCGATTGTTTTTGCGGGCATGTTGTTGGTGCACAGATGTTGTTTGTTGTGATGATCTGCGTGAAACGAATAACAACTGCAGCTGTGGGTTATGAGCTCCCACATACTACAAAATAACAAAGGAAATACTCCAGCAGCTAAGCAGGAGTGCCACATATATGCTGCTGCACAGTAACATGTAAGAACAGCATCATTAAGAAGGCTCACCAGCGGTATGAACAGCACAGTTGTGAACCTGGTACATAGAAGAAGCCATACTGACCACCCACATCACTGCCTGGTACAGGAACTGCAAGCTGACAAAGAAGCATGAACTGCAGCAGCTGCTTAGGTCTGCACAAAAGACCATCAGATGCAGGTTTCCATCCATCTCTGTGTACTAGAACGATGCAGGGACAGGGCTCAGTGAATCACGAGTGACCCCTCCCACCATGCACACCTCTTCATTCGCTTTCCACCAGGCAGAACGCTTTACAGCCTGAGGGCATAGACCACCATACTAAACTGTGGTACCCTGCCTGCAATTCCACTTCCCTCCACAGATTATCATCAAACTGAACACTGCACATAAACATTAGTGCACAGGGCTGCAATTTAGCTCATAGCTACACTTTTTATTATATTTAAATTCTATTCATAGCCTATTATTTTACAATGTGCACCTTGAGAGAATGACAAAGTATCCTTGTGAAACGCCACACCAACAAAAATGCTGCTGCTCTACAGCTCGGATTAAGAAGAAAACATTTCCCAGACTTCAACCCAACAGCCACAAAAGCACGTTGTGACCATTCAACACATTCTCACACCCAAAGAGTCAAAAAATGACGCGTGTGACCAAGCGTCAAAATATGACGATTAGGGTGCCCCAGCGCATCAGGAGAGGACGCGCAGGGACACGTGTCACCGCGGGCGTCGGACACAGACGTTATTCCTCGAACCTCTAATGATTTAACCTTCCCCTCACTCCCATCCTAACCTTAACTCAGGAATTTTCAATTAAGCTTTGCATGCGCAAGCTGGTTAAGGTTAGAATGGGGGTGAGGGGAAGGTTAAGTAGTTCACAAGTCGGTCAAATGTCCGTCTCACCGCGTACGTCAGATACCGACGTTCTGTCCCTGCACGTCCTCTCCCGACGTGCTGGGGCACCCTGATCGTCATATTTTGACGCTTGGTCACACGCGTCATTTTTCGACGCTTTAGGTGTGAGAATGTGTTGGACCATTAGGTGTGCATCCCATAACAACTAAGACTTTCTGTTTTACATAACTTACTTTTTTCACTTTGTTTTTTGATTCACATTAAAAAAAAACTTCTGCTCCAGCCCACAAGGCCAAACAAACAACAGCATGACAGCAGCATTAGGATATTTTTATTGGTTAGAGGTATTTGCCCTGATCTTTATCATGTTGTACAGCGCTTTGTGATTTATATCTGTGAAAGGCGCTCTATAAATAAACTTTTACTTACTTACTTGATTAGTCATTCCTTCAGGTGCCTGGAAAATGTCACCAGAAAGATCACAAACAGAATCCAAGTCTCACACCAGTAACAACAACCTTCCAACTATGCTTCTCTTCTTTCAAACCTACGTATAGTCTTGAAAAAAGAAAAAAAAAAAGTCTAATATAGGAATTATTTTGAGATGATAGTAATTGTAAGGTCTGTTTTACCACAGAGGCTGTGAAGAATGAATTCATCACTCAGACTAAGCAGCGTTCACACACATAAATGACTGTTTATCAGCCTAAAGCTGCAGGAGCTAGCTCACCAAACCAGCACTTCAAGGCAAGTTCCTAGAAAACATCACTTTCTACATTTAGCTCAGAAGCGAGGACAGCTGCAGCGTGCATTATTAAAAGATAGTAAAACTTTAGACAGATTACCACAATATTAATAGAATTGGCATATTTTACTATTATTGTAAGAATCTATTTATTTTGGGCTGTGTCATTTTGGTTTCCGAAAGAATAAAGTTGAAACTGAAGGTCGGCTTTCTAAATTGGATTTATTTGGTTGTTGAGGAAAGTGTAGTGCTAGGCAGGCAGTGTGAAGTGAAGGTAGGACCAGAGGAGTGAGAATTGACAGTGTGATGGAAATAATTCCCACTCCATATCACACAGGGATGCACTGTGGTTCTCCACTCCGTCTTTTATTCTCTGTTCGTGTTTTCTTACCCTTACTGCCATCTTCCCTCCTCAAGACCATCCATCTCGGTGGATTTTTTATTTTATCTTCTTTTAATCTCACCTCTTGCAGCTTTTGAAATGTGCAATACATCTTCACCTCAAGATATTCCTCACTCGCCCTTTTCTGGGTTTGTTCAGTTCACCCACCATCATAATGTCAATAACTTTTAAGTATAGACATAGTGAGGTATTCCGTTAAAGAGCGAGCCACTCTCAATCAACTTGGTAAACTATAAATAAGTTTCCAACAGTGCTGTAGATGTACAGTCCTGTGTTGGCGTTTTAGTGCATCTTACTAAAACCATCAGCATAGCACCGTGTTTGGGTTAACTCTGCACTACATTTGACAGACATGTAACAAATTCCCACTTGGACGAGTAACTGCATTGCACTTTAACCAGCAACACACGTGGCTACTTCCAAAATCAGAAGTTGCATCCTTGAAAGGACCAAAGCGACTTGGTCTACGCAGGCTGGTGGTGGTTCCAGACAATGGGCCCGTCGTTGACCCGGAAGACCAGAAGTGAACAGCTGTGAAATGTGACTGTCTAGCCTTCAGATGAATTTCCACCCTCAGTGTATTTGATGTTGCCTAGCAACAGCGACAACACTTAACATCACTAAACTGGGACAGTACGAGCTACCTCTGTCCCTTAGGAGAGGATATTTTCTACAGCCTGAGATATTGTGACTTCCAATCTATCCGTCCTTTCAGCAGACAATGTGGACAAATGATTATTTCTATTTCATTGTATATATTTAGATGTTATTTGAGAATATTTTGTTGGAGGATTTATTACAAGTAAAGTTTAATTTAGAATGTCATTAAAGCTGTAATTGTTTACACAAACAAATGCCTTTATTTTCCACTTTCTTTTTTCTCACTGTACCAAAAATGAACCACAATGTCACATCAAACCAATAAAAACCAAGATACATATGGAACTGGGATTTTAGGCATATTGTCACACCACTACCAAGTCCTAGTAATTGTCATTTCAGACACAACAGGTGTGTTTCCACTCAGAACTTCATAGTCATTTTACTGGAACGTCCCAGCATGTGCGTGTCTCCAATTCACCTGGCCAGCAGGACGGGCCGTTTTCAGGAACATTCAGAGTACCTGAACAAGGGTAGGCACTGGGAAAGACCTAGCTGTGTAGGTGAGAGGAACGTTTGGTTAACTTACGCTGGTTGTAAGTTACGGTGCTTACACATTAGGGTCAGTATGGTCGGGTACGGCACCGGAATTTGGTTTCACACCTGGGTCAGATATGTGTTTTCCGTTCTGAGGTGACCTCTTTTTTCAGACCTCGTCCTCGATGGTCCGACTGGGACAGAGGTGACACTACGGACTGATCGGCCGGCTGAAATTCACGCCTACTGCCTCCGATTGGCGAGTAGAATATTGCAGACGAGGGTTCCCACATGCGTGACTCATTTTCGTCTTGGATACTGTTGAGTAAACCTCTTTGTCTGTAGCACAGAGCTCCCGCCCAGTGGGAACAGGAAAAGAGAGCTGTGTGTGTGTGTCCTCGAAAATCTCTGCACGGAGCTCTCACCACAGCTGCTCATTGGGAGGAGAGAGCATCGAGAGAAAGAGTGTGTGTGTGTGTGTATGTGTGTGTGTGTGTGTGTGTGTGTGTGTGTGTGTGTGTGTGTGTGTGTGTGTGTGTGTGTGTGTGTGTGGTAAGGCTGCTTGATTATGGCAAAAATGATAATCACGATTATTGTGACTGAAATAGAGATTTCTATTATTGAAGACAATTTTTCAATTTATTGTTGATTTGTTTGTTTATTTACTCGGTCATAAAATTGCTCAGGGAGCAATCAGGACACACATAAATAAAAAAAGAAAGAAACAAGATAATCACTAAAATAACTCCTGATTCCAAGTATAAAAAGGTCAATACACTTGCCCATTATTTATGACCCAAAGGCTATAGACTGAGGTTTAACTCGTTTAAGCCTAACCAATACAGACCCAAATATCCAACCAGTATCTTGCAAATACTGACAGCAAGAATTATACAGTGGCATTTATAACATAAATAAATGACATATAAACATACTGCATATGCTGTAGGAGAGTGTACACTAGCAACGTGCCTTCAGAGAGATGATTATTTACCAGCGCGAGGAACTTATTTCTATCTATTTCTACCTTATTTATAAACTATTTATTTACAGGTCCCATCAGTTGATGTAATAATTGTCCCAGATACAGCGGTCGGAGGTGCGCTGCAACCCCCCCACCCCCAACCCAGTCTCACAACAAGCAGAGGGATGTTTTTCCATCTTTAGCGGCTCAGGAGCCAGCGGGGACAGTGAGTGTCACTCACTCCGGCTAATCTAAGAGGGAGCCGGTGTCGGTGCGAGATCGGCTCGGGGTCCTGCGTCTGCCAAACAAGTCACAGTAGATGATTGGCTGAACATAAGACTTACGGAAGTTACTATACCACGCTCGCAAAAGTTACGTCAGCATGTTGACAATGAGGATTTTTATTGGTCAGAACGAATTTACAGTTGTAGTCTTACCAGCGCCTGTAGTAAAGAGGCACTTGAGAACATATGTTTGAATTTCCAAAGGAAATTGAAAGAAAAGCAAAGATATCAGCTGCTAAATGGTGACTCTCAAAAGCTCTTGATTTTGATGAAATAGAGCAAAATAAAATATAAAAACTTTATTGAAAAGACACCAAGCAACATTTTAAATGAATGAATGGATGGATTTACATAACTAAGGAAATACACAGACGAATTCCACATTAATACAAACTGTTGTCTTTTTTGGCAGTCTGATGTTGGTTTTATGCAGTTTCACATTCTTTACAAAGATAATATGGTGTTTTATTAACAAATTACAGTTATAAAGAAAACATTTAGGTGGTAAAAACAAGAATTTGTTAACAAAACTGCTGATGTCTTTCCAAAACTCAAGTGTGAAAGCCGAGTGGATATGCTGTATCTGCAAAAAGATACTGCAAATCTACTCGGCGTTCACACATACATTTTGGAAAGACATCAGCAGTTTTGTTAAATTCTTGTTTGTTAACACCTAAATGTTTTCTTTATAATTGTAATTTGTTAATAAAACACCATATTATCTTTGTTTTGTAAAGAATGTGAAACTGCATAAAACCAACATCGGACTGACAAAAAACAGAACAGTTCTTATACGTGAAGCCATATCTGTTTGTATTAATGTGGAGTTCATCTGTATATTTCCTTAGTTGTTATCTAAACACATTATTTGACTCAAAATATTGCTTGGTGTCTTTCAATAAAGTTCTTATATTTTATTTTGCCCCATTTCATCAACATCAAGAGCTTTTGAGGGTCGCCGTTTATCATTTGCTTAAATTTTACATTTCCTTTAGAAATTCAAACATATTTTCTCCAAAAAGTGTTGATTTTTGGAACTACAGGACAACAACCGCTAATTTGTTCTGACCAATCAAAATCATGACGTGATAATGTCACTTCCGTAAGCGTCATGTTCAGCCAATCACCTACTTTGACGTCATCGGCAGTCGAAGGACCCCGAGCCGATCCTGTACCCGAGCAGATCCTGTACCGACACTGGCTCTGAGAGCCGTTTCTTTTGCGACCGACACATCACTACATCATTCCCTTAACATCCTGAAGAACGGTCCGGAGCGCAGGCTGAGTGTTTTGCTAGCCTGAAGGAAATGTCACCAACAGTTATCCAAAAGAAGCTAAGGGTTACCAGAAATGTTTCTGGGGTGTTCGCTAGCTACTTTTAAGATTTAAACAGTCAAAAAGGGGGTCTGAAAAGCGGTTGGAAATAGCGACAAAGTCACTAAGTTGGCAACACTGTGAGAGGAGCGCTTGATTTGCAGCTCAGAGCAGCACAAGAGGGACGAGCAAATAATCGGCTCGTTTTGTTTTTATAATCGTTCCAAACAGTTTTAGCAATTTTCCTTCCATTTTGATTCCAAGTGATTTAGTAAAACCCTGAGGTTGCAGCTCGGAATAGCCGACCCAGAAACGCTGGTCACATGCATACCACTTACCTTCGTAAGTGTAATAAAACACATCATCACTTTCACAGTGTACTCAGTAGATTACATCTTCCACATTGAGGTGGTTGTAAAAATGGCTTTTAACTAATAGATAAGGAGGGTACTACATAGTCAAAAGTAGGTAGGAGTTGGTCAGAGGTGTGCACAAATAGATCAGAGGGCAAACGGTTTATTTTGTGAAATCGCAAAGGGACAATTGCTGTGGGGGGCAGTTCTTTTTTCTGAACCATCGGCAAACTCAGAGGTGGACACTTTCAGTCTCAAGCTGGGCGTACACTGTGCGACTTTTTCACTCGTAGCACTCAGCTTCAGCTCAAACTGTACGACTTCCTCGCAGGGAAGATCTCACGAGTCAGTAGCTCACACTGCACGGCCCAGTTCTCGGATGCGACCTGACTGCTCACACTGTACGTCTGGTAGCAACACGTCGGCCCTAAAATTATGCTAAAAATAGCAGTTTTTACACAACACGTCAGACTTTTTGTCTTGTTTTGCCTGTTGTCCTTCGGGAGTGCTGCAGGAGGACACACAGGGATTTATGGGGGCTGGATGAGGAAAACAAAATAAAGAAAGTAAATCTGTGTTTAGTGATCAGTTTAACTTGACATGAACACGACAAACACACTTTCTTGAAAATCTTTGTGAGTAAAAAACGTGTAGAAATTTAAAAAACGTGTGTTATTAGGGAAATAGCGGGGAGCGGTGTTGATGCAGGATTGCACATGCGCCGTGAGCGGTTCTGATACTTTTTGGGTCGCAGCTGCTCGTAGCACCGCTTCAACAGTGCGATACCCTCACAAGGGACGAGCGTAATATTAAACACGCCAGAAGTCCGTGCAAGCTCACGACTGCTGATCGACAGCTGGTCACGTGGTGTTAATCGCCTCTCGTAACCCCTCAGTACACTACACGACCGCTCGGCGCAAAACTCGCCCCAATGTCGTGGATTCTCGCACGAGTGGAAAATCGGCTCAAAAAAGTGAAAAAGTCGCACAGTGTACGCCCGGCTTAAGTCATCAGGATCACACGTGACAACAGAAGAGGAGGGGGCTATGTAACAAATACTGGCAGATAATTTCCTGTTTGAGGTAAAATCAAAATGAACATTTAATATCTATCCATGCAATCAGAGTTGTTTAGTCATGTCTGTTCTGTATTGCTGTTACAACAATTGGCAGTTGCTCTTTGGCGTGCGCGCACGCACGCACACACGCACGCACGCACACACACACACACACGCAAGCACGCACACACACACACACACACGCAAGCACGCACACACACACACACACAACGGTGGAGACGAATGCTGTGAAAGGATGACCACTGGACAGTCTGCAGCCTGAAGATTAGAGGGCCGGTGGAGATTCGAGGATAAATGTAAAGCTGAACTGAACAATGAATCCTACAAGCCAAGATTATTTAAAGGGATAAGATGCTCACAGCAAGCTGGCTCTACATCGGACAGTGAGTTTGTGTAGGACTGTGTGCATGTAGCTTTGTGTGACATAGGGCTAGTGTGTAAAGGGTGTGTGTGTGTGTGTGTGTGTGGTGGTGGTGGTGGTGGTGGTGGGGGGGGGGGGGGGGGGGGTTATGTGATGTAGTAAAACTGTCAAAGCCAAAAAGACCAGGGAGCCTTATTTTGAATTCTTTGAAGCGACACAGCTCCAAATGCAGACTGAGCTTAAGAGCTTAGAAGTGGCCTAGTTGATGCACACACACACACACACACGCACACACACACGCATGCACGTACACACACACACACACACAACTACAGAAATTTTGAAACATAACTTGAACACCACTAAAAGCTATTATTGGAAGTTATTTGTTAATCTGATCGTGTTTTGTTTTCTTCCTATTAGATTCAGTCAGAACAAAGGGTATATATTTCTATTTCCTACCAAAGTCAACAAAGCAGGACTGCCCGACAGTCTTCCCCACTGGATGTGGCACGACTTCTGTCTTGGTGAAGATTCCATCCTGGGAGAACAGCAAGCAGAGACACAAAGATAAAGTGTTTATAAAGACTCAGACATACTAAAACTTCTCAATGACAGACGTCTTTGAAGGTTATGAATGAGTTCATTCTTCAAACTGAGGTGGTTTAGACAGAAATGTATTTGAGGTAAGACATCATTGATATTCTTTCTACAGAAATGCACGTCAGCAAATCCTTATTGTCCCTTCAGGTATCAGGTAGAAAAAGAAACATTTAACATTTTTTTTGTCTTAGAAGCATACAAATAGAACCAGAAGTTGTATTTTAAGTCATCAGGGTTCCATCTATACACCCATCAACGTGCATCAACCGCGACATACAAGGCCCAAAAAAACAAAGCAAAACACATAATTTATTCCAATATTTTAAAATGGCACTAAACCACTCACGTCAGACCTTAACAATTTTAACTTATATTGATTTTATTATATTCCCTCCCTGGGCTGCCACCTTACCGTGGTGGAGGGGTTTGAGTGTCCCAATGATGCTGCGAGGCAACTGCAGCTTGTTCAGAATTCTGCTGCTAGAGTCTTAACATGAACTAACTACTAACTACAATGGTTACCAGTAAATGACATAATCGATCTCAAAGTGCTTCTTCTAGTTTATAAATAACTCAATGGCATGGGACCAAAATGCATGTCCGATCTCATTCCTGTATATACATACACCTAGGGCTCTGAGATAACTTGGAAACAATCAGCTGGTAGAACCACGGATGAGAACAAAACATGGTGGAGATGCATTTAGTTGCTATGCTGCTCACATTAGGAATCAGCTTCCCCTTGACCTCAGATGTGCTCCAGCCCTCGTGCAGTTTAAATCAAAACTAAAAAGCCTAATGTACTCATCAGAATTTTAAAAGCATGGTTTCTTATGTTGCTTTTCCTCCACTGCAACCTGCGCTGTAACTTTGTCGTTTTCATATCATGTCCTGATAATTATAAAGAGTATCGAATTGCCTCTGTGTTTGAAATGTGCTCTATAAATAAAGTTGCCTTGCCTTGCCAGTAAGTCGGGGTTTTTTCCGGTGAGAGTTGGACTCCACCAAGGCTGGCCTCTGTCAGCCATTCTGCTCATAACTTTTACGGACAGGGTTTCTAGGTGCAGCCAAGGTGTTGAGGGGATGCGTTTTGGTGGCCTGAGGATTGAGTCTCTGTTTTTTGCAGATGATGTGGTCCTGTTGGTTTCATCAGAATGTGATCTCCGGCTCTCACTGGAGCGCTTTGCAACAGCGTGAAGCAGCTGGGATGAGAATCAGCTCTTCTAAATCCGGGACCATGGTCTTAAGTCGGAAAAATGAAGAATGAAGAAACAAATGCACCTGTTTCAGGAACTAGCAGGATCCCACATCAGAGTTGAGCTGAGTTGATTCGGAGTCTTATTTCCTGACATTTGGACATCTCTCATCTGATTGGCTAACAGCAGCATGAGTCTACCACTGAATTTGTTTGCTCCCTAGCGTTGATGTTTTACCTCTGCAAATAACACAAGCCTGGAGGAGTTCAGCTGTGTGGAGGAGTTGCTTATGGTAACAGTTATCTTCTACTAGTCGAGACACTCTCTGCTGTTCTCTGGATGTTAAACCATCAACAGCCTTCCCTGTCGTGTCAAGATGGTTGAATCCATGAATGTTAAGTGACAGTGTGACATAGATCTGTCAGGGTTTTCTAATCCTAGAGTTTTACTGTCTATTTTCTATCAGAACCTCATGCAGGAGATAGGTGTAGGAGACTACTTTCATGTTTGGCCTGCCTAAAAAACTCAGAGTGACCAATTATAGTTAGAATAGATCATTAACAATGGGTTTTCACCTTTAAGTAAATATACACCTCCTCCTTCGGAACATAAAGAGACCAACTCCTCTTTAACTGAAGTACATTTTGATTTGTTTAAACAGCTTGTTAGTTTGTAGAGAAAAAAAAAACATGTGAAAGTTGAAAGTTACGGTTCATGGTGGGCGCTGCCCTTCACAGGGAGACCAGATAAGCAGAAACAGAAATGTTTTGACTCACAAGGGATATCTGCTGATACCAGCACAAGTGATTTACGAGGTATTTCACCAAAGGAAAAGAGAGACAGACAGACAGACAGACGGCTAGAAGCTTAGCCTCCATGTGGACAGTTTTAACACAGAGAATTGGTGTGCCGTCATTTTTCAGACACAAAGTCATTCAACATGTTTACAATAAACAAAATAGATAAAATTGGGATTTTGCTGTAAAAGAATTTCAATTTTTTTTAATCAAATCAGAACAAAAAATATCAGCTGTACCACTGTTGTGTAAATAATTATATAACTACCTGATTAGCGACTGGTAAAATCACTGGGGACTTTCAAAGTTTAATGATCAAGAATTTGCAGAATAGAAGAGAGTCCACCCAACCTCCATATGACACACATTTTTGCAGAACTATAATCTGTAATTAAAAGAATGTCTCTAAATCTTATCAATTACATGTGAAAAACAAAGAAAATACGTTAATAGTAAATGCTTGCATGCAAAATTCTTATGCAATGAAAAAGCAACGTCCTACTATTAGTTAAACTGATAAAGAAAGACAGTTTTGCCGATTTGTACATGTGAGTGGAGTAGATGTAATGAAACTCCGCGTGCCTTGGCTGCACATCAGCAAAACCCTGCTTCCATCACATCTCATTAGCTCGGCTCTTTCTGAGTGGAGAGAATAGAAGTCTGGGCTGGGATGAAACACTCATCAGTGGTCAGAGCTCTCAGGTGAACAGAGCTGGGTTTGTGAAGGTTTCCAAAGTTAGAATATCAACCATGTTATTTAATTCAATAAACCAGAGCACTTCTCGCCTCTGCTTATGTTGCCAAAGATGCATAAAAAATAACATGAATGAAATAAAATAACTAATGAAATTGGATAAATGGGACATGTCTGGCAGCTAAAAAGCCCATACCCCCGCATCCTCATTCTGACATGTTTTGGTGCTTCTCCAAGTAAATTAGTTTTATTTGTCCAAAAAGTGACTCAAATGGCTTAAGTGACTAACTCGGTAATTTAGTTTATTTTATATTAAACTGATAAGTAAAATGTCTCTTTGATGTAGAATGAGCAAAAGACGGAACTCCAGCAGACCTCTAGGTCTGGTGTCATAACGTGGGCACATCATCCTTGGGCTGAGTAAGACATGAAGCTTTAAATAAAAGAAAAGCAGCACTGAACAAATGAAAACACGTCACTGAATGACTGTTGCTTATGCGTGTGCTTCATTATGAGTCTAGTTATAAAACCCTAAGGACTGCAGTTTGGGCATGCTGTGTTCACTCATCCTAACAAACACAACAGAGACACAAAGATCAACAGACAAGTGTTGCTACAGTGGTTGTGCGTTTGGATTTATGATGACACACTACTTTTTCAGTCAGTTAGTACATGGACGGTTTGACATTCTAAAGGTGTGTTGCGTTACTACTCATCCCCGACAGCGGCAATAAGGAAGAATAAATCCTAAAAGGTTACCTGAGCCGGCCAGGAGTGCCAAAGGAAGAAGATAACTTCAGAATAAATTAGCTGTCTCATGTTTGTGAGAAATACAAAGTTTATATGCTGGAGAAAATGTAACCTACTTAGACCAGTGACAGGCTGCCACAATGATTTAACAGACATGGAAACATGAGAGGAAAGAAAAACGTCACAAACAAAATACCAACAAATAAACTGTTGTGAAATGTCTAAATCTATAGGTCTCTATTTTTGTTGTTAAATCATTTTAACAGAGAATTAAAATATCAACCAAAGATAGTAATATGTTGATTTCCATACCAACACGAAGTTTAAATACACATTTGAATCCACTAAAATATACGACTAGGAGAAATGTTTCGCTTAGCCGGTGGCCAGGGTTGAACGTTTCTGATGGGCCAGCACCACAGAAAAGAGGAAGTACTCCTGTTCTCTTGGCTGCTACCTGACATCTCAAAAGCGTCTGCTCTGTCCACATCTTTGATTAGGACTGAGGTGTGGAGACTGAGTCTGTCATTCTACGATCCTAAACCTCACTGGGATTCAGTTGATAAAAATGCACAAGCTAACAGGTAGAACGACAGGAAACGGTATGGATGTTTATGCAACAAGGTTTGTTGTATTGAATCAATGAGATGAAACTACCATAAACATTAGAGTTTGTTTGTTTATTTGTTAAAAAATAGAATGGGTCACATAAAGATCACCCTCCCCTTATTAATTATTACTTCAGCTACACAACACAGTGTTAGGCATGTTTATCAGCCAGCTAGGGCTGTTGCTGTGACAGGCTGTTTGGATAAGTGGCGGTCATTCTTGGACCCAAGTCAGTCACAGTGAAGTCTACTTCCTTTTATTAGCATTCTCATGGTGCTCAGCGTGTGCCAGCGGTGCCAGCCGTCAGAAAGCTGAACCGGTTTATGCTAACAGGACAGCTAGGGCATGGCGCAAAACACACTACACATCCTGCTTAATCACTCCATTAAACCAATAAGGCACAGACCTTTGGACTAATGATAAAAACATAATGATACAAATAAACCAATTGAATGAATACTTTATTTTCTGTCACAGAGCAACAGCTGATCACCTAAACCAGAGGTCACACCCATTTTGGTCATGAAACACTAACTTGAGTCGTTGAGATGATCTTCAGTGATTAAGTAAATCATGAAAGTACATGTTTTCACACTGCTCATGTGTTGTTATATCTATGTTTTTACATTTTTTATTTAGGATTAGGATGTTCAGCCAGATTTATTTGGGATTGCAGGATTATTTTTATGGATCAGAAGCAAAAAGGTTTCTGACCTACAACATAAGGTTTGTACAGTTCATTGCATGACTTAAATTCTCCAAAACAATAGGACCCTTCTTGCAACATTAATAGCACAATTTGAGGTTTTATTGGGTCAACACACACATAACTATAAATCTCCACATTCCTATTTGTGTGTGTTGGCTCACACACGCTCCTTACTTTAAAACTAAAGTTTAGGTGTGACTTAAAATTAGCCTGCTTGAAACTGACAAAGCAAGACCTTTTCCTTTTTCTGGAAGCCATTTGAAAATGTTCGACTTGTTTATTTTTTTAGTGCTGTGGTCTATTTACTTTAAGTTCTATAAATTATGCAGATTCAGAAAAAAATGAATGCAGTAAGTTTGCTTGCAGCCTAAAACTCAACAACCCTACAGTAGCGGGTCTGGCGGGTGGGCTGCAGCTTAGAGAAAGTGAAGTTGGCAGCTAACCAGTGGGATGCTAGTTCAATCCCAGCTTACCCCCACCACATGTCTCCCTATAGGAATCCCATGAGAAGAGACATTTTAGCTCAACGGGAAGTTAAACAAGAATAATTTGCAGTAGTTATTTCCAGAAGGCTGTGGAGCTTTAAAACTGCGCTTTTGTGATCAAGTAAAGACAAACGGGTAAAGTTTTCTTTTATTTGGGGGATAATTAGACAACTCACTATGCATAATGGCTGTTGGTAGCTAAAATGCAATCACTCATGATTTAGAGGTTAATTCTCCTCATCATGTTAGGTGCTCTGAATGCTGATGAGCCACAGTTGCAAATATACTCAGTTTGGTTATTTAAATGTACCACAGAGTGCACTGGCTAAAGATTTCCACTCTCACTAAGAGCTGATGGATCCAATTGTTTGGGCAGCCCTATTCATTTCAGTTTGTGGAGAATTAGTAAATCTGAATGCAGCGTCGGCCTGAAGGGACCCCAAAACAGAGAACTGACAGGAAGCTCTTTGTAGAGGCTCTGAATAGACTTGTATATAATGTGTAGGGTTTGGTAAGTTTAGTGCTTTAAGAGCTCAATATATGTAAATTATCTCTACTTATGACCAATAAGCTGTGATACTCTATCTAAATATAGAATATCAACCCTGCTTGTCTTTATTGTGTTTATCAGAAGATTCTATGATTGTTTATTTATTAAGGGATTGTAAACACGTCGTTTTGATTCAGAAAAGAGTCAGGTTTATAAGAGTAAGAATTTAGTTTACCAACAATTAAAACATGACAAGTTAACTAGCATTTACTGTGATGGATGGAACTAGATGTTGTATGAACCTATGTGTGAAGGCGATGTTAGTCTGAACTTCCGTATCTAGGAGAGCTGAGTTCTGGATGCAAAAGAATTTGGTTTGCGTTAAGCTATGAAGTTGATTATTATCAAAAGCACATCAGACGCTATATGTGTGTCTACTACACTCGTTCTCGGAGACCCTCTTGGTGGATCCGAAGGTCAGAGAGGTCGGATGACCTCTGGCACCGGAGGGCTGTAGACTACCGTGGCACCGACTCTTCAGTCCAGAGATGTCTCGGGTCACGATGGATGGATGGAACCGCGCGTCTGGGACTCTGAAGGAGTCTAAACAAAATCAGCTTGTTCGGCAGGAACTGTTTGCTTTATCAGCTTTGCAGGTGCAAAAAGATTTTAATGACGTGTCAAAAGCTTTGATGGTTAAAGAGGGTTTTGCTTCAGATGGCCGGTCTGAAGTTTTCTCTAGAACTGATGACTAACCAGCGTGATCTGGTTTTAATGTTCTCATGCTATGATTTGTGCAGTCAACCAGAGGTTGACAAGTTGAGGAATGTTACCAAGACAACCTCAGAAACACACATTCCATGATACCGGACGCTCTGATCTGGGGTAGAGGACTATTTATGTGTCATGAGTTTAAGTTAACCTTACTTTGTTCTTGTGTGAGTGCAAATGGTGATGACCTCATCATATCAACATGCTGAAACATTTATCAATCACTGTAATCATAACATAACATTCATTTCAATCTTCAATCACTCAAGCACAGATTAATGGAAACATTTCATTATATTATAATTATTATAAGTAGCAATAAAAAACGTTTATTTAATGATTATTTAACTTATAAGTTTCAGAAGTTCATATTTAATTTAGGAAATCATTCTTTGATTTAGCAACTAATCCGAGCTGCGAGTGTTCACTTATTCATAGGCATGACGAATCCTGTAGGACGATAAGGGAAGCTTGGACCTTGAGGAGAGAACATTATTGTTGACAATTCATTATCATGTGTTCAGAGCTGCAGAGAGGCTCTGAGCTCCAGCTGATGGGATGAAGGCAGGCTGATTTAAAGGGAACACGTGCAGTCTCGTGTCTCCTTTTTGACCAGATGTTGAAGGGTCAAACAGTAATTAAAAGGGACCATTGCTGGACGTTACAAATGTTTTAACATAAAACTTACTTCTCCTTCATAAAGTTTAAGTGTGAGTCATGCAAACAAAGATCCTGTCTATTATAGACATGTTAATTAATTTACAGGTGGACTTTCACTCATGTCCAGTCACATCCAAATTTACCAGTCAGAGATGAAAGCTGAATGTGTGTGTGTGTGTGTGTGTGTGTGTGTGTGTGTGTGTGTGTGTGAGTGTGTGTTTGTGTGTGTGTGTGTGTGTGTGTGTTCTTGTACCATTTTGACCATTTTCCCTACAATGTGAGGACATTTTTCAAAGTGAGAACAATGTTTTGGTCCTCACTTTTTTTAGAAGCTTACTATACCAGTTAGACGTATAGGGAGCCTAAGTCACATCCACCTACTTCCACCACCATGGGCGGAAGTAGGTGGAGGAAAAAGCCCACCATAAATCAGGTCATTTGGTAAATAGCAGCTACTTTATTTTTTATTTATTTATTTATTTTTACCATGTCCTGTCTGGCTGTGAAGCAAGCAGAATTGATGTCTGAATGCTGGTGACAAGCCTTACAGATTTATTCTCAGGTGAAGCATCAAAGCGTTTGCTTTTGATGTCACGCCTGATACTTAAAACTTTATTGTTATTGTTGTTGAATGCTTTGTAATTCCGACCAGACACGGAGACAGAGGTGAAAGAGAAAGGAAAAGAAAAGGTGGGGAGAGAAGGGGGGGGGGGGGGGGGGTTTTCCACAAAAATAAACAATAATGAACAAGAGTCTGCTTCTAGACCTGCAGAAAAAGACAAAAAACAAAAACAAAAGGACACAAAAAAGGGACACAACAACAATACAACAAGATCTACCTATCACTGCGTCAACTTGATGAGAAAAAAAATATATATATATATAATCAACATTGCTTAACTGAAGAATCACGATAATAAATCACAATGCATTAAGTGCCCACCATAGTCTTAAGACCTGTGTTGAACGTGCCCAAGCCCATACTTTTGAGAGCACCATGTGAACACCTGTGTGTGTACACGTGCTTGCTTATTTAAGGTTTCTCTATAGGAGCGTCCAACAGAGAGTGTGAGGGACCAAAGATCCGCCCCCCAAAGATGCGCAGGAGACAGGGGGAGCTCCAAGTCCCAGAGATCCAGGTGCTGCCCCAGAACGCAGGAACCCCAAGGAGACTGCAACCACAAAGGCCCCCGCCCCCCTCGAGAGGCACAGAGGATCGCCTCGGGGGGCCACAACCAGCAGCCGGCAGAGTCCCTGGAGATATCAGCGGCAAGCCCACAGGCCCGCCCGCAGCCTCCCACCCCCTAGCCAGCCGAGCCCGGGACCCAGCGGCCCGGGACCCAGGGGCGACCACCCCCGCCGGGGACCCAGCAGAGCCCAGGGACCCAGACCCCACCAGGCAGCCACCGGGATTGACCAGGCAGGCGCCAAAGATCTTAAACCCCCAGACCCGGTTGTCACGAACACTCAGGCAGACCAAGGCACAAGCCCCCACACCAGGTGTGGCAGGGGGAGGGGGGACAGAGATCTATATCATCAAGAGAAGTTCCAGGAGAGGGGAGGACCCAAAGGCCCCACCTGACATATACAGTCATACACAAACACAGTCACACGCTCCCTCCCTCATGTTCACACATGCACATACAACCCAAGACTTACAAAAATGCATGCCGGACACCCACTCATGCTCCCCATACACACCCTATTCACTCTGGTCCCGGTACTGCTGCACATTGGGTACAACCATCACCGGTAACCAGAGTTTGACCCTTTCTGCTGGGGTGCTGATGAGCAGGCTCCCCCACCCAACGCTGAGCACAGCAACCCACCACCCCAGACCCCAACCAGACGGCCAGATCTCCCCCCTAGCCTCCAGCCCCAGGAAGCCTAGCAACAACAGAGGTGGCTAAGACCCCTAGTCTCCCTCCACCTGCTCCAATATAGTGTTGTGTGATCATGAGGTGTATTCCATGGCTGTGGTGAGTGGGCAGTGCGGGCATCATCCGGCATATGCCAGCTGATGCCACCGCACCACCCCACTTACACCCTCAGCCATCAGTGTCTAAGTGCGGTTTAAAATTGGAAGTGGGCACCGGCACTCTGGAGGAGGCTGAAATATCCCCCTGCCAAATGCCGTTGAATGTGCTCACTCCCAAGGCCCTAAGTGTGTGTTTGTGTGGAATGTCGTCAGTGGAAGTGTATAAGGTGCAAATAAAATTGGGGGGCAGGTTGCCACAGGAATGCGGAAATGGGGTCCATACCCGCACTCCCTGACTTGTCCACCCCCCAAGGTCCTATGTGTATGTTTGTGTGATGATGTGAGGGAGCAGGAGGAGAGAAATATGCGGGGATGGGGAGGAATGGCTGGTTGGGCTTAGCCCTCCAGGGAGCCAGCTCCCCTACTGGCCCCAATAGGCACCTCTGTTGTCAAACTGCCACCCAGGGCATGGAGACCCCAGCCCATCCTGCCAGGGCCCAAAGCAGCAGCATTACAGAGCCTCACGGAGTCCGAGGGCACCAACCCAGCCCCATCCCAGCAGAATATCTATGCCCATCCCTGCATTTGCACAACTTCCAGAATATATAAGACATGGGACATCCAGGTAAGGTTGGGTCCTCCCCGTCCTGGACCTCCCCCTCCTCTCCCCTAAAGCAGCTACTTTTGGGGAGAGGAGATTATGATGTTAGCCCAGATCTGGACAAGTGGGGGAGTAGAGGGAGGTGGAGAATACAGTCAGTAAAGACGGTTCTCCCTTGCCCTGCCTCAAACATGCCTCCATCTAAAAGACTAGGTTATCAAGCGTTGTCTCTGGTTATGCTGCTATAGGCTTAGACTGCTGGAGGACACACTGACCACTTTCCACACTCGACTACTTTCTTCTACAATCTGCTCTTTAACTGTATATTTCCTGCTATTTCAGCTGTTAACTGAGCTGTGGAGGCCTCATGGAGGGGGCCATTGTCTACACACACACTGCTGCTAACCACTTAAACATTCTCCCTCTCCTGATAATAACACTTTACTTTCTTAGATTCACTAGAATAAATACAACAAAGTTTATCTCTCACCAAATAGAATATTTACTAAGAAATCACAATGCAGCCGGAACACTACTTGGTATATATGTTGTGTGTGTGTGTGTGTGTGTGTGTGTGTGTGTGTGCGTGCTGTGTGTGTGTGTGTGTGTGTGTGTGTGTGTGTGTGTGTCTGCTCTGTCTTCTCGATCCCCAGTGAGTCGTGGTGGATGGCTGCTTATACTGAGCCAGGATGCTCTGGAGGTTTCTTCCTGTTAAAAGGGAGTTTTCCTCTCCACTGTCGCTAAATGCTTACGTTGTATGAGGATTGCATCAAGTCAATGAAACTTTTTACTGATTGGCTTAATGAATTTACCTGTACTGGTATGTTTATTATGTGAAGTGCCTTGAGACGACTCTTGTCGTTATTTGGCGCTATATAAATAAACTTGAAATGAATTGAACTGAATTGAATTGTGGTGACGTCATATATGCGACGTGCCAATTTCTGGTGTATAGTCATGCTAATTACGAACTTTTACAAGCTGATAAATCTCTAAGTACGTGACTGGCGTGGTCAAAACACCCATCATTATTTTTCATTTAAATTGCAGTACAACACGTGATCCAGGGTGTAAGGCAAAGCGGATTAGAAAATAGCTCTTTTAGCCACGTATACTTGAATTCATTTTTTCGTTCTTCCAGGGACCCATGAGCCAACTGGAAAGGGAGGAGACTTAGGCTCCCTATAGTGTGAATTAAGTTTTAAGTTGAAGTTAGAGTTAGGAATAGATCAGGATTGGTTATGGTTATAGTTAGTGTATGGGTTAGGCATAGTGGAATCACAAAAAGTAATGGAAGTCAATGGAGGGTCCTCATTATGATAGAAAGACAGATGTGTGTGTGTGTGTGTGTGTTGAGGATGACATCTGTGTGACTGACCAATGCTGGCTGAGTGACTGTGATTAAACCATGTGGCTGGGGATAGTGGACTGATGTGTGAAGCTTAACGGATTACAGGTCTTGATATTACTGTTGCCATCTGTTCTCACTAGTCCTAACATACAGTTCTCTCTATCTCACACACACACACACACACACGCACGGACGCACGGACGCACGCACGCACGCACACACACACACAAGTGTTTCTGGGGGCAACATGTGACTAAACACTGAAATGAACCAATATTCTGCTTCTGACTAGTCTGAGGGGACGGCTGTATTTGGCTTTGAGAACATATTAAATCAGAAGGCAGCAAAAAGTCCTTACTGCGTACGAGATCTATCTAATATGCTGTAGTTAGTAGATCATTTTTATTTCCAAAGGAAATGTTTTTATTAAAAAATACAGCATAATAACAATGATGGTTTCATTTCTCTTTGATAAAAATTAAGGTATGTCTGCATGAATATCCTGTTTTATCACACTAGTCTTCATTCCTAGCTTCTGTCACATTGTGGTAAAGAGGGAGATTTGAAGCATTTCTCACTTCTATGTCACTGCATTATTTTATTAACAGTTTCAGAACTGACCTTTCAAACCACTGTCCTATTCACCAGCCTAAACAACTCCCTCCACCCTTCTCTGCAGCTGCTTTTAAAAATTCCTTTCCCCTCTTGCGACCTCTTTCTCTCGTGTAATCACAAGAAAACAGCAACGGGCAGGGATGGAAGGAGATGTAGACGCAGGGAAAACAGAGAAAAGTAATTAAAACAAAGTGCTGGAAAAAGGAGAGCGTGCTGGCCTGTGACCAATGGATGCCGCTGCATTGAACCGAAGACCACGAAGAGATTAGGTGGTGTGTGTGTGTGTCTAATGCTTGTGGCATGCTGGGAAACGGCTTAGTCTGTATTTGGGATGCATCTACAACATGTCACTGGAAGAACAGTGATTTTAAATTTATTTAAGTGTGAGATGATGTTTGTGTAAAGAACTGGGGAAGTGCATTAAAGGAAAACAATCAGGGAAAGGGCTGTAAGCAGAGGGCGGGGCATTTGTCTTATTCCTAAACTGAACGTTAGAAGGAGACAGGATCAAACATAAAGTGAAGATGCTTTTGTTTCTTTTACACTAAGGTAAAACTCAATACACCTGTCAGATAATATGTGAGTTGACTTTGGCTCACTCCCAAATCCCTCACTTGATAATCGGTTCCACTACTTTTTAAACAAACAATAAAAATCTTTGAGAGAGCTGAAAGTGGTGCTCTAAGACAAGCAACACAATGAAAATGAACCCACAATTTAAAGAAAATGAAAGTAAAGAAGCAGGTAAATTTACTAAACTGATGAAGCAACACAAAGACAAATGTGTCCTCAATAGGAGGCCCATGGGCCAGGTCCAACCCGCGGGGCTCTTCTTTGTGGCCCCCGTGTCAGGCTGATCAGACTGGATGAAGGAGACGAACAAGGTGAGACGTTTAACAGTTTTATTATTTCTCTGGTCGTATCTCTGTGAGGAAGAAACGATGACTGAGATGAGAAGCCGGTCACGGCGTCTTCCATATATAGCCTTGCTTGGCTGTGACGTGGAGGGAATCCCCGCGAGGAGCACGCTGGGAGCTCCCCACGAGGGGCATGTCGGGAGTTGTGGTCCGAAGGTCAGCCGGGAGATACCTGAGTCCTGACAGGACCCCCCGGTCCAGGGACGGCTCCAGAAGTCCCAGCGCGACCCCGGCGGACCCAGAAGTCAGAGATCAGGGAAGGGTCCAGGATGGACCGAGCCGGCTCCCAGGAGCGTTCCTCGGGGCCATAGTCCTTCCAGTCCACCAGGTACTGCCAGCCCCGACCCCTGCGGCGAGCGTCCAGGATGCGCCGGACGGTGTAGATAGGCTCACCGTCGAGAAAGCGGGCAGGAGGCGGCGCCGGAGCCGGAGGCGGGAGAAGGGAGGACTCCACGTAGGGCTTGAGCCGGGAGGTATGGAAGGTGGGATGGATGCGGAGAGTAGCCGGCAGCCGCAACCGGTACGTGACCGGGTTGATGACCCTTTGGATGGGGTATGGGCCGAGGAACCGAGGGGCGAGTTTCTTGGACCCGGCACGGACCCGAAGGTCAGCCGTGGACACCCAGACCTTGTCCCCAGGAGCATAGGAGGGACCAGGACGGTGTCGACGGAGATGCTGGTGAGCATAGCTGGTGTTAGCTCTGGTTATGGAGGCTCGTGCTTTGATCCAGGCGCTTTTGCAGCGTCTCACCATGGCTTCCGCTGCCGGAACGGCGACCTCGGGTTCTTGGTGGGCAAAGACCGGGGGCTGGAAGCCATAGCAGACCTCGAAAGGGGACAGCCGAGTGGCAGATGAGGTATGAAGATTGTGGGACAGCTCCGCCCAGAGGAGGTATTTAGGCCACTGCGAGGGTTGAGCCGAGACAAAACAACGAAGGTACCGACCCAGCTGTTGGTTAGCCCGCTCCGTCTGGCCATTGGTCTGCGGGTGGTAGCCTGAAGATAGACTGACCGATGCTCCCAGCAGCCGACAGAAAGCTTTCCAGAACCGGGCCGTGAACTGGGGCCCCCGATCCGAGACCACGTCGACTGGGAACCCGTGGAGGCGCACCACGTTCTCCAGGAACAGTTCCGCTGTGCGTTGGGCTGAGGGGAGACCCGGAAGGGCGATGAAATGGACAGACTTGGAAAAGCGGTCCGTAACCGTCATGACAGTGTTGAGGTTATTGACCGGCGGGAGACCCGTGACGAAGTCCAGCCCCACGTGGGACCAGGGGCGGCTGGGCACCGGAAGAGGTCGGAGGGCACCAGCCGAGGCCTGGTTGGGGTTCTTGGAGCGGGCACAGACGTCACAGGCGCTGGTGTATTCTTTCACATCCCTCGCCATGCCTGGCCACCAGAGGGCTCGCTGGAGGAATTTAAGAGTTCTGGAGAAACCAGCGTGGCCAGACAGGCGTGATGAGTGGGCCCAGGACAACGCCTCGCTGCGACAGGCCGTGGGGACATAGAGGCGACCCGCGGGGGTCTCTGGAGGCGCGGGGTCGTCCCGGAGGGCGTTCTGGATAGCTTCCTCCAACGGCCACCTCAGTTGGCCCAGGAAGCGGTGTTCCGGGAGGATTGGCGCTGGCTCGGACGAGGGCGTGGAGTGGGTGAATTGGCGGGAGAGGGCGTCCGCCTTCTGGTTCTTGGCTCCCGGGCGGTAGGCGAGATGGAAGTCGTAGGGTTCAAAGAAGAGGGCCCAGCGAGCCTGGCGAGGGTTAAGCTGCTTGGCAGATTTAATGTGGGTCAGGTTCTGATGGTCAGTCCAGATCGTGAAAGGCCGAGTGGTGCCCAGAAGCCACTGCCTCCATTCCTCCAATGCCCATTTTATGGCCAGTAACTCACGGTCGCCCACACCGTACTTCTGCTGGGTGGTGGAAAACTTCCTGGAGAAGTAGGCGCAGGGATGGAGCCTGTCGTCGGGCCCGCCTTGAGACAGGATGGCGCCGGCGCCGACGTCAGAGGCGTCGACCTCGACCACAAAGGGAACTGCAGGATCTGGATGGCGGAGGATCGGGGCCGAGGTAAAGCGGGTGACCAGGTGGCGGAAGGCCCGAATGGCGTCGGGAGTTAGACGAAACAGCTGGCCAGGGGAGCCTGGTCGAGTGAGAGAGGTGAGAGGGGCTACGAGGGTGCTATAGTTCTTTATAAAACGGCGGTAAAAGTTGCAGAAACCCAGAAAACTCTGCAGTTGTTTCAGGCTGGTTGGCAAGGGCCAGTCCTTCACCGCCTGGATTTTCTGAGGGTCCATGGTTATCCCTTCGTCCGAGATCATGTAGCCCAGGAAGGATATGGACTGCTGATGGAAGGAGCATTTCTCGGGTTTACAGTACAGGTTGTGGTCCAGGAGCCGGGTTAGGACAGCGCGAACATGATGGATGTGTTCGGCCTCGGATTTGGAGGAGATCAGTATATCGTCCAGATAGGCGAACACCCACCGTCCCAGCATGTCGCGGAGGACATCATTAATGAGACGTTGGAAGACAGCAGGGCTATTGCATAGTCCGAAGGGCATAACCAGGTACTCCCAGTGGCCGGTGGGTGTTATGAACGCGGTCTTCCACTCATCCCCGGCCTTTATACGGACCAGATTGTAGGCGCTCCGGAGATCCATTTTCGTAAAGATCCGTGCCTGGGAGATGGCATCCAGAGCGGTAGTGAGGAGCGGAAGAGGATGGCGGTCCTTGACCGTGATCTTGTTCAGAGCCCGATAGTCTATGCAGGGGCGAAGATCGCCTTCCTTTTTCTTCACGAAGAAGAAGCCAGCGGAACCCGGAGAGGAGGAGGGTCGGATGAACCCCTGCTGGAGGGCCTGGGCGATGTATTCTTCCATCGCTTTGGTCTCGGGAGGCGCGAGAGAGAAAAGGCGCCCGCAGGGAGGACTGGTTCCGGGTAGCAGCTTGATCTCCATATCATATGGCCGGTGAGGTGGCAGGGAGGTGGCACGCCGCTTGTCGAACACCGCGGCCAGGTCCCGATAGGGCAGCGGCAGGTGGGGCGGTGTGGAGCTGGTGCCCCCGTCCGGAAGACCTGCCGAGGATGGAGGAGGAACGAGGTGGGTCTGGCACGAGGTCCCCCAGCCCAGCAGGCGGTTCTGGGACCAGGAAATATGAGGGTCGTGGAGACGGAGCCAGGGGAACCCCAGGATTAGAGGAGAAGAGGGAGCAGAAATGACCAGGAAATGGAGGGTCTCCTGGTGGCCTTGGGTGATCATACGGAGTGACTGGGTTCGGTCTCGGACTAGGTAGGGTTGGAGAGGCCTACCGTCCACCGAGGTCACTGGTATAACTCTCTCCAGGGGTTGTAGGGGGATCCGTAGGCGTTTTGCCAGATCTAGGTCCATGAAATTGTCCGCGGCCCCCGAGTCCACCAATGCGTTTACGTGGAGTGAGGCCTCACCATGGAGGAGGGTGACAGGAATAAGGAGACGGTTAGTAGCGACAGGGGTAGAAGAAGACCCAGACTGAGCGACCCCAATACTCAGTGGGGCCCCCCGTTTCCCGATCGTAGCGGGCAGTCCAGGCGTCGGTGGTCGGGAGAGCCACAGTAGGCACAGAGGCCCTCACGCCACCGTCGTTGTCTCTCCTCGGGGGGAAGGTGGCCGAGCTGCATGGGCTCCTCCGCCAGCATGGGTACAGGAGCTGGCGTGGGTGAACAAGGGCGAGGCACCAGCGTCCTGGGTGGACGCGTGGATAACTTGGGTCGAACCAGAACCCGCTGGTCGATGCGCAGCGCCAGATCAACCACCTCATCCAGGGTCTGAGGCAGCTCCCTTCCCGCCAACTCATCACGGATGTAGGGTGCCAGCCCCTCCAGGAAGGCGGCCCGCAGAGCGGAGTCATTCCACTGCAGATTGGCGGAGATGGTGCGAAACTCCGACGCATAAGCGCACACCGAGCGCTCTCGCTGGCGGAGTTTGAGAAGGCGTGTCTCTGCTCCCACTTCGCTGCTGGGGGGAACAAAGGTCTTCCGGAGAGCGGACACAAACGCAGCATAGTCGTTGCAGGCAGGGGATTTGGAATTGTAAAGCGCAGCAGCCCACTCCGCGGCGCGTCCGGAGAGCAGGGAGGTGAGATGCGCCACTCGGGAGCGCGCAGATGGGTAGCGTCCAGGTTGGCACTCGAACTGCATGTCCAGCGTGGCGAGCAGACCATCGGGGCTCCCCGTCTCCCCGTTCCACCTCTCCGGCAGGCTGAAGTGGGGCTCCTCCCTAGGAGCAGAGCGTGTTGGCTGCTGGAGTGCAGCGATCTGTTGCTGCTGATCGTTTGCCTGTTGTTGGAGAGCAGTGAGAGCCGTGGATAGACGCAGGGTGTGGTCGGACAAGGAGTTCACCTTGGTGTTGAGCTGATCTACCATGGAACGCAGCTGCACGTTCTCGTGGCGGAGACGATCGATCTCCGTCGAATCTACTCGGATCTCAGTCATCCTGTCAGGCTGATCAGACTGGATGAAGGAGACGAACAAGGTGAGACGTTTAACAGTTTTATTATTTCTCTGGTCGTATCTCTGTGAGGAAGAAACGATGACTGAGATGAGAAGCCGGTCACGGCGTCTTCCATATATAGCCTTGCTTGGCTGTGACGTGGAGGGAATCCCCGCGAGGAGCACGCTGGGAGCTCCCCACGAGGGGCATGTCGGGAGTTGTGGTCCGAAGGTCAGCCGGGAGATACCTGAGTCCTGACACCCCGAACCGCACGCACCCCAACGGTCAAGTGGTCGCACTTGTGTTGGAGGGATACGAACGACGCCGGTGTGCATTGGTGTTTTGTATCGGTTTGTATTATGATCCGTTAGCGCCCACTCCCCCGGACCGGACCTCAAACTTCAAGCTCATTTTGTTAAGTGGCCCTCGGACCATTACGCTTGAGTACCCCTGATTTTATATTAGTACACATTTATCACGCACGCTTAAAACGATTTCTGTATTCATTAATCCACCAAGCACAAAACTCAGCATAAAGCATCGTCCACACTAACTGGAGAAATATGATATAGCACATGGGGGTATAGGGCTTTTACATCTGGGTCAGTAGAAGCTAACCATTAGCATTAGCAACTCAACCACACAGCACAACTCCTGCAGGCTTGTTATTGGTGGAAATAAAACATCCATGTCTCAGAGCAAAGTTAGTCGTAGGGTGGTGTTGTTGTCATCCAATCCGAGGCAAGATTTCCAATTATCAGGAAATAAGACTCCAAATACTGTTGTGTTAAGCTCTTCTCTGATGTGGCAGACTTGTCCTTGCTGACCCAGACATTTCTGGACTTTTTTTGATGTGCATAGACATTCATTTCTTCCAGAGACCACTGCAAATGTATTGATTAAACGAGTTTCCCACACCTTTAAGGAGGAAAACACAGACATCACTGTGGGTCTTTTGCCCCGCCCAAGTACTTGGAGACGTCCACGTTTTTGAGAAGGCTGCGTAAACCACAGATATCATGGTGTAAACAAAACATGGCCGCGCGGGGTGGGTTGACCCAACCAAGACCGCGCTGGGCCGGGCCGGGCCAGGCCAGATGTGAAAATGCCATTAAACATTGAAGCAGCGCAAGATTCTGGGGGTGATTAACAGAGAATCAATGAAGGTGGGGTTCCTTTTACATGTTGTTGAAAGTGTAAAGAAATATATAAAATATATGTAATATTAGTAAATATCAAATATCCGACATAGCAGTTTTAATCCTTGATATTGACATTGGCTCAAATGTTCATGTGCATCCCTAATTCTAACTAAAGCAAAACTACATTTTCTTGATACTTAAAGGGACAATTAGCAACTTTTTTTTGTATATTTTTTAATAATTTTCTTGAGCCAGTATGTGCTAAAATGACTGTTTACAGGGTTAATGAAAGGCCACCCAGCCCCTATCGCTCCCTGTGGCCAGAATATCGCACTTGCAACTTCACAGTTGCCGGTCCAGTCTGCGGGGACTTAGAAAAATTTGAGCTGACCTACTTGTAGCTGCTGTCTGGCTTCAGCATGTTTTAGAGCATGAACACAGCTAATTTGTTTAATTTAGTGATTAATCGCTCCTCTAGACACTCATAAAGGCTGGGAGATGCTTCTGCTGTTAGATTAAGCCTTAATCTAACAGCAGAAGCATACCCCAGCTTAATCATTAAGGTGTTAAAAAGATGAACGCACAGCGAGGAGATAGTTTTGCTTCTACAAACTGACACTAGGGGTGCTAAAAGCACGCAAGACTGCTTAGTATCCCTTAAATCAATAAAAATCTAAAGTGTTCAGGTCATTGATGTACTTTTAATATCTAAGTTATTGATTACTATATTTCCCCTGAAAGATGCAAGAACAATCCAGGCATTAAAAGTGTTTATCTGAGGAACGTTAAAAGGGTTTGGTCTTTTAACAACACCAACGTTCCTGAAAAGAAAAAACAACTGGGGACAACGCTGCTGGTACTAACACAAATGAGTATTTAAGTAAATGCTTCAGTTTAGACCTGACTATTATTGGAACATTTATTTCTTTTGACAGGAATTCCTGAAGAGATGAGATTACTTGGCTGCTTAGGAAATCCTCAAAGTTCCCTGGATGAGGTGGAAGAAGCTGATGATAAGAGGGACGTCCTGGAGCCTTTGTTGAAGCTTTTATCTCCACCACTCGGTCACACTTAGGTGTCAAAGGACATTTTTTTGTTTTAATTTTTGCAAATATTCTCTATTAGTTCACCAACAGAAGTAAATCTAAAGATACAATAACTTGTCACTTTGGGTCTTCAAACACATGCTTAATATTTCTTCAAGAGCTTAAGATCAAAGGTCTCATATGTTCAGACCTAGTTGCTGTCCATCCATCCATCCATTGTCTATACCTGCTTGTCCATGCAGGGTCGCGCGGGCTGGTGCCCATCTCCAGCAGTCCATTGCAGGGCAACACAGAAACACACAGGACGAACAAACAAACACACACACACCTAAGGACAATTTAGAGAAGCCAATCAACCTGACAGTCATGTTTTTTGGACTGTGGGAGGAAGCCGGACAGAACCCGCGTGTGCACAGGGAGAACATGTGATCAGTTGAACCAGGGCTTTTTGCTGCAAGGCAACAGCACCAGCCACTGTGCCGCTGTGCAGCCACCTACTTGCTGTCTGAGATGGATTTTCATAAAGAAATGAAGAGGCATTAATGAAATGACAACATCTAGATCCACATATGCCCCATTTAATGGCAAGAAAAAATAATCTAAGTAAAGGCTGAAACATTTCTTGTAACAACTTTTCTGTTGATAGATCATCTTGGGGTTGCTTTTCTTTAATCCTCTCAAGAGATGAACACCCCGCACCATCCATTACACAGCCTTTTGCTCTTAGGGTACGGCAGTAAATTGTTCTGTTTTGCTCCTCCTTGGTCTTCCTTTTCCCTCCACACACGTTCAGCTAAATCCCTCAGTCTGTCTCTGCTTCTATATTTCTCCTTACCACCTCTTCCTCTTTTTTTCAAATTCCCTCTCACTGTGATAAGATAGACTTCTGTTCAGCTTGTGCGCCAACCTGCTGAATTTCAAATAGGCCCCTTTGAAAAAAAACTCTGAGCCAGAGCCTCCCTTCCCTTCGTCTCAGAATATAAACTAGTACTGTAGCAGTGCCGAGGATCCAGAACTCCCTGGTCCATGGATGCTCCTCTGACTCATTTGTTGCGTTAAAGGAGAGATACTATGCATATTCAAAAATCTAAAATTTTCCATTTACAACTGTTATAGCAAATCCACGGAACAAGCTTCTCAATGCAAATACAGTTGTGGAACACTCACCCCTCCCCTCGGGTATCTTCCCTGAGACACTTCTGCTGGAACCAGAAACACCAATTTCCATAGGAAACAACAGAGCGCTAAACACCAGTTGCCATTTTCTAGGCCCGAATGTCGTTTGTTGTTAGTGACTTACAATGGTGTTTCTCTTTTTGGGACTAGTTTTTTTCAATTAGTTTTGCTAAATTTGAAGTAGTAGCAGCCGGCTGTTTCTCCTTCTCTGATACTGAGCCGTGAGCTTCTCACTCTAGTGGTGTTCTGCTGCTAAATGCACAAGAGCATAATGAATGGAGGACCCAGGGGAGTGCAGACGTTCGGCAAGACCAACAACTGGATGGTTCAATAGTTGCTTTTGGTCCAAAACGTGTTAAAGTAGAGAGGGGGGACAGGTGCAGGGAGGGTGCTAGTTTAGAAGATGCTCTCTGAAGAGCAGGGTCTTCAGGAGTTTCTTGAAAGTCGAAAAGGAAGCCCCTGTTCTGGTAGTGCTTGGTAGGTCATTCCACATTTGTGGAAAGATGCGTGAGAAGAGCCTGGATTGTCCTGAGCGTGGTGTAGGCACTGCTAGCCGACAATCCTGTGATGACCGGAGCAGCCGGGCCGAGACGTAAGCCTTTGCAAGAGAATTCAGGTAGATGGGAGCCTTACCATCTCGGACTTTTAATGCTAGTTTTAGCTATTTGAATTTGAAGCGTGCTGGTTTTAGACAAATGTGATAGAACCATGATTTTTTTTTTATTCTCTGCAATATATGCGGAGAATAAACATAAACAAATAACATAGCTGTGCTATGTTGGAACTATAACAGACATAAAACGTTTTAAGATCATTATTTTTCCTAATTTGCTAAAGGAGCTTTAAACTTTACAGAATCCTTAGTTTTAAAGTGACGGTGTGTATTTTCCCTGGCGATAGGGGGCAGCACATACTAGGGATGTCCCAATCAGGTTTTTTTTGCCCTCGAGTCGGAGCCCGAGTCATTTGATTTTGAGAACCTGCCGATACCGAGTCCCGATCCGATACTTTCGATACATAAAATAAATAAGAAAAGGAAGAAACAGTTGCAGAATGTTCCTTATTTTTTACTTAATGACCTTTTTATTTTAATTTTTAACAACAGATCACTTCTGTGAGGTAGCTTGAACAATCAAGTAATAACATAAACTCTTCACTTTTGAACTTATTGCAAATATAAAAAGTCTAATATAAAAACAGATAGCACTTCAACTTAAAATACCTGGCAGGGGTCTATTTAGCCTCGGCCCGCAAAATGCTTAGATACGCCCCTGGGCATGGGACGGAGTTTTGAAGATGATCTGAATTGTGTCAACTATATAAATACTACATGCTGGTAAGTTATTGCTTTATACAGGTACAAGCCTGTAGTGGGATCAATCTACCTACATTTTATTTTTTTAAGAACTTTGTTTTGTTTTCTTGGGTTTTTTTTTCCCTATCTTCCTGTCCTGTCTGTCTCTGTTCTTCCTGCATCTCCCAGTCCTCCAGACAAACTCCTGCCTGCTTCCTTCTTTTTCACCTCACAAGTAACTTTTTAACTAGCAGATCAAATTGATCTTTTGACCGCAAAAGAAAGCGGAGTGTGCGCCGCTCTGCCCGGCTGCGCCAGTGACGAGCGCTGCAGCGCGAGCGCGACCACATGTCATGCTCAAATACAGACAGAACTTACCAGAGAGAAAATGAACGGACATGAATGACTGTGTGTTAGTTATATATTTTTTGGTGACGCCACTTAGAAACTTAGAAAATGTTACTGTGGCCGTGTGCAGAAGGCAGCTGGAGTTCATGAATAATCAGCGGCCTGCCTGCCGCTCTCTGCATCTCTGTCCAAAAGAATCTCCGCTACTCTGAGTCCATATAAATAATATAATATACAGTTGTGGTCAGAAGTTTACATACACTTGTAAAAAATATAATATAATGGCTCTACTGAGTGTCCCGTTATTTCTAAAACTCTGATTTTTCTCTGATAGAGTGATTGGAACAGATACTTCTTTGTCACAAAAAACATTCATGAAGTTTGGTTCTTTAATGTCTTTATTATGGGTTAACAGAGAAAAGTGATCACATTTGCTGGGTCACAAATATACATACAGCAACATGAACTAGCAATTTAGGTGACTTAGAAATGTGTCAGTGAACTGAGCTTCATAGCATGGCCTCTTAACTTCTTGTGAGTGATTATGAGTGACTACAGCTGGTGACTTCTCTTAGGTCAGGTAAATAGGGCTCATTGGATACAAACGCCCACAAACGCTACAATGGGAAAGTCAAAGGAGCTCAGCATGGATCTGAAAAAGCGAATTATTGACTTGAACAAGTCAGGAAAGTCACTTGGGGCCATTTCAAAGCAGCTGCAGGTCCCAAGAGCAACAGTGCAAACAATTGTTTGTAAGTATAAGGTGCATGGCACTGTTTCATCACTGCCAAGATCAGGAAGAAAACGCAAGCTATCACCTGCTGCTGAGAGAAAATTGGTCAGGAGGGTAAAGAGCGAACCAAGAATCACCAAAAAGCAGATCTGCCAAGAATTAGAAGCTGCTGGAACACAGGTGTCATTGTCCACAGTCAAACGTGTTTTGCATCTCCATGGACTGAGAGGCTGCCGTGCAAGAAGGAAGCCCTTGCTCCAAAAGCGGCACCTTAAGGCTCAACTAAAGTTTGCTGCTGATCACATGGACAAAGATAAGACCTTCTGGAGGAAAGTTCTGTGGTCAGACGAAACAAAAATCGAGCTTTTTGGCCACAATGCCCAGCAATATGTTTGGAGGAGAAAAGGTGAGGCCTTTAACCCCAAGAACACCATGCCTACAGTCAAGCATGGTGGTGGGAATATTATGCTGTGAGGCTGTTTTGCTGCCAATGGAACTGGTGCTTTACAGAGAGTAAATGGGATAATGAAGAAGGAGGATTACCTTCACATTCTTCAACATAACCTAAAATCATCAGCACGAAGGTTGGGTCTTGGGCGCAGTTGGGTGTTCCAACAGGACAATGACCCCAAACACACATCAAAAGTGGTAAAGGAATGGCTAAATCAGGCTAGAATAAGGGTTTTAGAATGGCCGTCCCAAAGTCCTGACTTAAACCCCATTGAAAACATGTGGACAGTGCTGAAGAAACAAGTCCATGTCAGAAAGCCATCAAATTTAACTGAACTTCACCAATTCTGTCAAGAGGAGTGGTCAAAGATTCAACCAGAAGCTTGCCAGAAGCTTGTGGATGGCCACCAAAAGCGCCTGATTGAAGTGAAAATGGCTAAAGGACATGTAACCAAATATTAGCACTGCTGTATGTATATTTGTGACCCAGCAAATGTGATCACTTTTCTCTGTTAACCCATAATAAAGACATTAAAGAACCAAACTTCATGAATGTTTTTTGTGACAAAGAAGTATCTGTTCCAATCACTCTATCAGAGAAAAATCAGAGTTTTAGAAATAACGGGACACTCAGTAGAGCCATTATATTATATATTTTACAAGTGTATGTAAACCTCTGACCACAACTGTAGGTAGAAACTGGATCTTTTTTGTGCTCCTTCTGGGTGTGAAAGTTAAGGGCATCAGGGGAGCCTGACAATCTTTAAGGAGAACCAAGTTGCTCTTTAAGGAGAACCCAGTATCTGAGTCCGGATCGGGGCTTGGATAGGGAAGTAAAGCCCGAGTCCTGATCGAGTCTGAAACCACGTGATTGGGGCCGATTTCCGAGCATGTGATCGGATCGGAACATCCCTAGCACATACCTAAATCATTGCAAGCATGCAGTATATTTGTGTTCGAATAACACATTACTAACGGATGACCAACAGGATCAAAAATCCTTGGGAGCGTAAACTTTAGAAAAATCACAAGCACACCGGACTCTCTTTCATCACTGGCAATAAGGGAAGATGTAAATGTGTAAAACAGCAACACCACAGCAACAATGGTTTAGTCAGTTGCACACAAAAGACGACTGAATGGAGAGATATCCTACAGACTGAAATGTTCAAACTTTTGCTTTTACCTTGTAAAGTGGTTTTGTTAAACCCATTATGAATATTTGGGCAACCAGAGGCTTCGCAACAATACTAGTCTCATTAAAGACACATTCTGCAAACTGTACACCTTAAAATAATGGTTTTGAAAAATGTTTTAGCAGCATTCTATCATCTATTATGCTCATTTTCGGAGCTGTGATAGTGTTACGGGGTCCCAAGTCTGTTCACCGCACTGTACAGTTTCTGTCCGGCAGGCCACCGCTGGAAGTATTGACTGCGTGTTGCTTTACGGTGTCGGTACAGGATCTGCTCGGGATCCTTCAAATGCCGATGACGTCAAAGTAGTTGATTGGCTGAACATGAAGCTTACGGAAGTGACGTTATCACGTTATGATTTTGATTGGTCAGAACAAATGAGCGGTTGTAGTGTTAGCGGTTGTAGTCCTGTAGTCCAAAAATCAACAATTTTTGGAGAAAATATATGTTTGAATTTCTAAAGGAAATGTAAAATATAAGCAAATGATAAACGGTGAACCTCAAAAGCTCTTGATGTTGATGAAATGGGGCAAAATAAAATATAAGAACTTTATTGAAAGACACCAAGCAATATTTTGAGTCATGTATTTAGATAACAACTAAGGAAATATACAGATGAACTCCACGTTAATACAAACAGATATGGCTTCACATATAAGAACTGTTCTGTTTTTGTCAGTCCGATGTTGGTTTCATGCTGTTTCACATTCTTTACAAAACAAAGATAATATGGTGTTTTATTAACAAATTACAATTATAAAGAAACCATTTAGGTGTTAACAAACAAGAATTTATTAACAAAACTGCTGATGTCTTTCCAAAACGTATGTGTGAAAGCGGAGTAGATTTGCAGTAATGTGATGTCATCGGCAGTCGAACGACTCCGAGCCGATCCTGCACCCGAGCAGATCCTGTACCGACACCGGCAGTATCACGAACAATTGTGGTCAGAAGTTTACATACACTTGTAAAAAATATAATATAATGGCTCTACTGAGTGTCCCGTTATTTCTAAAACTCTGATTTTTCTCTGATAGAGTGATTGGAACAGATACTTCTTTGTCACAAAAACATTCATGAAGTTTGGTTCTTTAATGTCTTTATTATGGGTTAACAGAGAAAAGTGATCACATTTGCTGGGTCACAAATATACATACAGCAGTGCTAATATTTGGTTACATGTCCCTTAGCCATTTCACTTCAATTAGGCGCTTTTGGTAGCCATCCACAAGCTTCTGTCAAGCTTCTGGTTGAATCTTTGACCACTCCTCTTGACAGAATTGGTGAAGTTCAGTTAAATTTGATGGCTTTCTGACATGGACTTGTTTCTTCAGCACTGTCCACATGTTTTCAATGGGGTTTAAGTCAGGACTTTGGGACGGCCATTCTAAAACCCTTATTCTAGCCTGATTTAGCCATTCCTTTACCACTTTTGATGTGTGTTTGGGGTCATTGTCCTGTTGGAACACCCAACTGCGCCCAAGACCCAACCTTCGTGCTGATGATTTTAGGTTATGTTGAAGAATGTGAAGGTAATCCTCCTTCTTCATTATCCTATTTACTCTCTGTAAAGCACCAGTTCCATTGGCAGCAAAGCAGCCCCACAGCATAATATTCCCACCACCATGCTTGACTGTAGGCATGGTGTTCTTGGGGTTAAAGGCCTCACCTTTTCTCCTCCAAACATATTGCTGGGCATTGTGGCCAAAAAGCTCGATTTTTGTTTCGTCTGACCACAGAACTTTCCTCCAGAAGGTCTTATCTTTGTCCATGTGATCAGCAGCAAACTTCAGTCGAGCCTTAAGGTGCCGCTTTTGGACCAAGGGCTTCCTTCTTGCACGGCAGCCTCTCAGTCCATGGAGATGCAAAACACGTTTGACTGTGGACAATGACACCTGTGTTCCAGCAGCTTCTAATTCTTGGCAGATCTGCTTTTTGGTGATTCTTGGTTCACTCTTTACCCTCCTGACCAATTTTCTCTCAGCAGCAGGTGATAGCTTGCGTTTTCTTCCTGATCTTGGCAGTGATGAAACAGTGCCATGCACCTTATACTTACAAACAATTGTTTGCACTGTTGCTCTTGGGACCTGCAGCTGCTTTGAAATGGCCCCAAGTGACTTTCCTGACTTGTTCAAGTCAATAATTCACTTTTTCAGATCCATGCTGAGCTCCTTTGACTTTCCCATTGTAGCGTTTGTGGGCGTTTGTATCCAATGAGCCCTATTTACCTGACCTAAGAGAAGTCACCAGCTGTAGTCACTCATAATCACTCACAAGAAGTTAAGAGGCCATGCTATGAAGCTCAGTTCACTGACACGTTTCTAAGTCACCAAAATTGCTAGTTCATGTTGCTGTATGTATATTTGTGACCCAGCAAATGTGATCACTTTTCTCTGTTAACCCATAATAAAGACATTAAAGAACCAAACTTCATGAATGTTTTTTGTGACAAAGAAGTATCTGTTCCAATCACTCTATCAGAGAAAAATCAGAGTTTTAGAAATAACGGGACACTCAGTAGAGCCATTATATTATATTTTTTACAAGTGTATGTAAACTTCTGACCACAACTGTAGACCCCACAGACATGAATACGGTACATAAATGACCCACTGAGAGACGGAGAGTGCAACATCTTCGCCGCCATATTGGATTGGTCTACTCACTCTCCAAATTCAATGCTGAGTGAGCAACTATGCCCACTTTTGTGCAGCCTACAGTCACAACAACCGGCATACAATTGAAAACAGATCACGTAGGATTACTAGTGACTTTCCTAACCAACCTGATAGGATTTTAGATAAACATTTAGTTTTATTTGTTTTGTTTAATTCAATTTATATTTTAATTACTATGCCATATCTTGTGTCTGATTTTGTGAAAGAGCTTAATAAAATATGTTTTTTAGTTGGGTGAGCACCTTCCTCAGTAGAAATGAATGCACAGTGGACGAATGGAGACCTATCTAAAATGGTGGCCGGCCACTACGACAGCTCCAGTAGGCAGCGCCAGTCCACGTGGCGTGGTAGACCCGCAGATTTGAGACTTGCGCAATGGCAGATCCACCAAAGAAAGCTAGAAATCCCTCATCAGAGGAATCTAGGAAAAGAAAAGGAGAATGCGATGGAGCAAGAACAAAGACCAAAGTTAATATTGGACTGGCTTTTCCTCGCTGGAGAGCTCTTCTTGAAAGAACGACAGGTACTACAGACTCTGACCTAGCCGTGCTGCTAATGGATAGGTAAGTAATAAATTATTTCACCAGGGTTATTGTGTTTGATCAGGTATAAAGTTATTATACAGTTCTATTCAATGCTGAAATGCAGCTTAATGTGTTTGTTTGGGTGCGCAAGTGAATACAGCCAGTAAACATGCCTCTTATGTGCGGCAGAGAGATGTGATTTTATGACAGTGACGTTATGCTGAGAGGTTTGAGAGGGCAACAGAGGGGATAGAGTGCTCAGCATAAATAAGTACACCCCCTTTAAAAAGTATGAATTGAATCAGGAGCTCAGTGAACAAAAGACCAATTTCCAGCTGGGTTTTATTGAATAAGTGTTTACCTCCGTAAAATGAAATTAAGGTTAATCACACAATCTTCAGTTTTACTAAAATTGGTTGAAGCAAGGATAAATACACCTCACATTAAAAAGTACTACATCTGGTATTTTGCAAGGACAGCACCAAGTCTTCTAGACATGGAATGAACAAGTTGGTGACATATTGTAACATCTATCTTATTCCATTCTTCAAGAAGAACCTGTTTCAGAGCCTGGATGCTGGATGGAGAGTGATGCTCAACTTGCTGCTTCAGAATTCCCCACAGGTGTTGGATTGGGTTCAGATCAGGAGACGTACTTGGCCATTCAATCACCTTCACCCTGTTCTTCTTCACAAAAGCAACTTTGGATCATTGTCGCGTTAGAAAAGTGCACGACGACCAAGTGCACGAAGTGATGGCAGCATCTTTTCCTTCGGTCTAGAGCAGTACATTGTTGAGTTCATGACACCATCAATGAAATGCAGCTCCCCAACACCAGCAGCACCCATTCAGCCCCACATAAGGACGCCGCCACCACCATGCTTCACTGTGGGCCCCATGTTTTTCTCTTTAAAACCCTCACCTTTACGACGCCATACAGTTTTGAAACCATTAGTTCCAAAAACAGTGATCTTTGTCTCATCACTCCAGAGTCTAGAGTCCCAGTAGTCTTCGTCTCTTTCAGCATGGGCCCTAGCTAATCCTAGGTGTGCTTTCTGTGCATGGGCTTTAGGAGAGGCTTCCTTCACGGAAGATACCCACGCATGCCATTCCTCTGCAGTGTACGTCGTATGGTGCCACGGGAAACTCACTCCAGTTTGGCTTTCTACTGCTTTAGCTGCAGTGAACTTGCATAGTGATTTTCTTCAACCCTTCTCATCAGAAGATGCTCCTATCGAGATAATGTCCATGGACGACCTGGACGTCTCTGTGAGATGGTTGCACTTCCATCTTTCTTTAATGTTTGGACCACTTTTGCTACAGTATTCTGACTAATAAGTAAAGCTTTGCTGATCTGCTTGTAGCCCTCACCTTTTAGTGTAAAGAAATAATTTCCTTTCTCAGATTTTGTGACATTTCCCTTCCACGTGGAGCCATTGTTGTCAGCATGAAATGGGAAGGGCTTTTCTTTGTTAAGTAACACCCTTTTGTAGTTACCCATCTGCTGGACACATCTAAAACAAACCATTAGACTCACCTGTGGTTGAATAGCTGTTAATTTGAAATTTGTAGTCCTAAATGTGACTTTTCTCCTAAGACCCTATTTGGGGTGTACTCATTTTTGCAACATGGGCTTGAATGGATTTGTTAGGAAATCACTTTTTGTGTTTGGAAATGAACAAATATTGTTTGCAATCAATGACCCACATTATTGGGAGTATTTTGAAGTATGGTGTCTCATAGAAAACGTGGATTCTGAAAGGAAACTAAAGGTTTTCTGGCTAATGTAGTGTGGTGTACTCATTTATGCTGAGCATTGTATGTCCGCAAAATTCAGGATTGTGTCTTTAAATGCAATTTTATTATATTTTCCACCACAGTAGCAAAACTGTTATCACTGCAAAGGGATGGGACTATAGTGTAAGGGCTAATTACCCAAATCTGTTACACTAACATCCAATGAGCAACTTACAATTGATTCAGTTATACTTTGAGTAGATGAATAAAAATGTACCTTATTGATCCAAGTCTCAAACATAGGCCCATCAGTTGTCAGGAACAAATCTGAAAAGGAAGAAAAACAGAAAAGAAAATAAAGGAGATGAAAATGATACATGTAAATACAATGGTTTCTATGACAATAGTGTACATTGGGTATAGATTGATTGCAAATACAGTACTGTATACTAGTTGGAACAACAAAACCATCTATGTTCAGACAAAAGCCCAGCTAACTGGCCATGATTTGTATTCTCTGCTTGCTTTATCTTTGATTGCAAAATGACTCCTTCTAAATCGTACCACCTGCTGTGAAGATTATAAAATGAATCCCACCTCTTTACATTTCTTTTTAGTTTAAACTGACTGAACACATCTTGTGGTTCTAGTTTAACTGTTTTGCTTAACATGAATTTTCAGTTTTTTGCCCTCCTCCTACTTTTAGCAATCCCCTCTTGCCTTACATTTAGAAGCTTTAGTTACCATGCAAAACCTTCTAAGCTATCTTGATAACAATTGTTTTATTTAAAACTAGATACACGGTACATTAAAGACATTGTTAACAGTTTTTTTTTCAACAAATTTGCAGTTCGCTCTTGAATAAATTAATATATTGTGAGTCGATCTCTGTTGGAAAAACGCTCTGGTGCTTCTGTTTTAGAAAGTAAAAGTTAGCCAGAGGAGTGGAGAAAAGAACTCAGTAGCATTTGGAGTCTTATTCCCTGATATTTGGACATCTTGCATCTGATTGGATAACAGCAAAAAAAGTACCACTGACTCCTTTTGCTTTGCAAATTTGATGCTTTATCTCTAATGGCTAGCTTCTACTAGCCAAGACGCGCTCTGCTGTTCCAGCGATGCTAAATCAACAGCAGCCTTACCCAGTCACAAGCCAAGATGGGTGAGTCCACTGATGTTAATTTTCAGTGTGAAGTAAATCTGTCACGCTTTTCTAATCCAACAGCTCTCCTGTTTCTTTTCTATCGGCGGCTAATGCAGGAAATAGGTGTAGAAGACTAACCCGAACTTCTCATTCAGCCTACACGTGAAACACAGTGACTGATCATATTTCAGAAATCATCAGAAAAAAACTGTTTTCATTCTACATGAAATTCCAACAGCTCTCACAACTGACTTCTTAAATCAGTGCAGGAAAATGGGTGAAGGAAAGGAGAAAGTGGAGAGAAGAAATCTCCTGAATGCAACAGGGTTTCACTCAGCTTTTGAATCATCACCTCCTGGTAATGCCTGTAGCTAGCTCTATTGGATCCTATAACCTGCACTTGTACTCGTATCACTTGTGCTTGAAGCCCGAAGCTGCAGGCTGAACTTCTAATGTGGTTTCTGTGCGTTTCTCCATGAGAGGAGTTCTTACTTTTATCGCTGTGTTATGTGGTTCTGCCCCAGTAATTGGACATGAAATAAATATTGGCATTGATCTGCCTCAGGGCACAGCCAGACTAAATGTGTTGCTGTGCTCTGCATAGAAAATACAAATGATAATGGATTGGGGAAAATGGAAATAAAGCCGGAGGGAAACATGCATGACTGAAACAAAGGAGGCCATGGGTGAAGTCAGGGGTTACTGTGGATATCCTATATTTAAAGGTCTATAATGCAGTTTTGCCTACAGCAAAAGGTCAAAATGCTACACTGAGACTTCTCACAAATGTTCAAGTTGAGGATATTAAGTTGTTTATATAGACATCTGTATTAGCAATTGAATGATGACATGCCAAACACTACTCTGATAGAGGAGCTCAGAAACGTCACTTCAAATTTCTCCTCCAGTCCTCCAGAGAGCTAGGGAGATCCGTTTCTCCATGAGTCATGAGTCATCATCTCCTTGTACATCTCAATACAGCTTAAGCTGGACATCATTCCTAAACCCAGGCCTGAAACCACCATGTCACTAGGCGGTGACTGTTGGAAACAACCTTAGAATGGGATTGGTGAGGGAGTCCCCAAATGACTTGGAACATTTTCAAGGGTTCAATGGGAGAAGGGAAAAGTGGTGTGGGTGGAGTAAAGGCTTCCTCTGCATCACTCTCACATGCAGCATCTCCTTGTGTAAAGTGCGCCGAATAGTTGAACGATGCATAGAGACTCCATCTGCAGCAAGATGATGTTGTAGGTCTTTGGTGCTGGTCTGTGGGTTGACTCTGACTGTTCTCACCATTCTTCTCTTCTATTTATCTGAGATGTTTCTTGGTCTGCCACTTGGTGCCTTAACATGAACTGTGCCTGTGGTCGTCCATTTCCTCAACATGTTTCGAACAGTGGAAACAGAGAGCTGAAATCTCAGAGACAGCTTTCTGTATCCTTCCCCTAAACCTTGACGGTGAACAATCTTTGTTCTCAGGTCATGTGAGAGTTGTTGTGAGACCCCATGTTGCTGCTCTTCAGAGTATATTCACAGAGGAGGAAAACTTACAATAGGCCCCATAAATACCTCCAGGACCAGGATTGGGCACCCCTGGTTTAGAGGCTGTTATTTCTGCAAAAGGAGAATCTACTAAATATTGGGTTCATTTCTTTTTTTGTGGTGCCCAACTATATGCACCTGCCTTATTTTGTACAAACAATTGTTGCACACTTTCTGTAAATCCTATAAACTTTGTTTCACTTCTCAAGTATCAATGTGTCTGTCTCCTATAATTAACTGAAATGTTTTACTGTAACAACCAATGATTTATGCAGAAAAATCATGAAGAATAACAAGGCTGGCCAAACTTTCGCATCCCACTCGCTATCTACTTTTAACAATGTTGTACTTTACTTCAGAAAAGTTCCAGACATGAACTCAAGAGCGTTTTATAGAAAGAAAGGAAATTAACAAATACGAGCACACGCACACACACACTCCACAGGGTTCAAAGTAATTTGTACAATGTGTGTATGTGCTTTTCTGTGTTGCAGTGTGCATTTTGTAGTCACAATGGGTGGTGTGTTGATGAGCTTAGTTAATCAGCCAATCAGGCCTCATAGACAGTACCCAGCCGGGATTGGCTGATTAGCTGCCGTGCCGGTGTGTCAGTGAGAGGAGCACGGTGGAGCACAGGGATACACACAGATCTTCATCTTGTAAACACTTAACATGGTTGCTGCAGAGTTTCTATTTTTTACCCACTTTCCATCTTCTTCCTGATTTTCTCTCACTCATGAAAAACACTGTCATCGGAAGGCAAGTGACAAGACATGACCTTGGTTTAGTCATGCTTTGGTGACCCACTGTTCTAAGAGAGTGTGTACATTTGACCAGAAAGGTCATCTTATACGGTGTAAAAAAAATATACGATAATTTCCAACATGATTTTTTTAGATGATCTTCTCCATTGTATTGTCCTTCCCTTTTGTTCCCTTCCTAATTCACAGTCCTTGGCAGAAAGTATTCTACACAGTCCCATAAAGAGCTGCTTGCAAGTAATATAAACCTAAGTGCCGCTGCCATCGCTCACGTTAACATTTTTACTGTTCCTGGGAGTGCAAAGGAACTCATTCAAGGTAAGAGACAGTAAAGACAAATACAAAAAGTTAGAGGACAGACAGCTCCAACAGAACAGAAGAGGAGAGTAGAATCCTTTCTGTAATAATTCCTTCAACATGCATCACCACAATGGAATGTGTTCATATGTGGGACTTGGTACAGTACAATTTTCAATCATTTTAATTCAATAATACACACATATTTCTATAACTATGAGGCCAAAGTAAAAATTAGCAGCTGTGATAAAGGAAAGGTCTGATGAAGGGAAGAGGATGTAGAAAGTGTTGTGTTTATTTCTAAATTAGATTGAGACAGGTTCCCCTGCGACTGTACTCTCCCTGATTCACCTCAGAACTTAGTAACCATCACAAGATGAATGCACAAAGCCATGCCGGAGGCCTAAGAATGACATTTGAAAAGAACCTGAAAAGGTCAAAGTTGAGCCTTGTGTATAACGTGAAATAATGAAGGAGAACAAAAACATTTCCAAACCGATCTATTTAAAGGTTCCATATCATGCTATTTTAAACCACTGAGAGCAAAGGAAGGCACCATATATGATAAAATATTACCAATGGCACAACTGAGATGTCATTTTCTCTTAAATACCAGTTCTTTTTTCAGCCTGAATTTGCACGTGGAAATCAAATGGTTCGTTCCAGTGAAGCTCCACCCACGCCCGCTCCGACCAAAACGCACCTACAACAGTGACTTAGGCAGTCATCTGTTGTATTGTCCTTGGAAGCCCAGTGGTTAAATCCTCGGCCTTTTATCTTGTTTTGCCATGTGCTGACACCGGCTCCACTTGCGGTGTCTGCAGTAATTTATGTAGCCAACCGAAGCAGATTGCATCTTTTAAAGTTGTAGTTTTAATGATTATTTTCTTGATAAATTTTTTTCGAAAGATCTTTGAATTTGGTCATTTCCAAGCAGCATTTTAACTGATTTACTCTGCTCACCTCACATGGATTCACACTGGCTGAAATAAAAAAAAAACAAAGAGACTAGAAAAAAAAGATTAGTCCTTAGTTGTCAATAGTGTTTTTTAAACGGTGCCGGCTTTGGAACGAGCTCCAGCAGCTTGAGAAAAAACATCATGGCTCTAAAAATTGATTTACATCCGTGTGTGTCACACGTCACCAGGAGTCGAACCAGTGTAAAAGAGCATGCCAAGTAGTTTGCTACTAAGTCTGTTACAAAACAATAGTTGCCCAAGATACATATCCTGTGCTGGCCATCATGTGCATCTTTGTGAACAGGATGCATGGTTTTTACAGCTGTGTTTTGTTCCCAACATAGAAGAAATTTGTCTGAATGCCTGGGTACCGGTGGAGGTTTAAAGCAGTCATCTGTGACATGACAGTCACAGACTCAAACATTCTCAACTGCAGCATGAAATCAACCACTCTATACTCGCAATTACGAGAAAGTGTGCGTTAGTGACCTACTTTCAGGGAAGAAGGGACTAACGCTTACTGCACACTGGAAGAAAAACGACGCAGAACGTTTTACTCACGACAATCACTTCTTTCAAGGGCACACTGGGAGAGTCTCAGCAGCAAAGCAGCTTCTCTGCTGTGCTCCTCGCTCGACTCGCGAGACCACATGATCCCTCAAGACTTTAAAGGTTGCGGTTTGTTTATGCAATCCGCCATTAAACAATAAAGAAGAAAATTATGTTTTATATCGCTGTTTGACGTCATATACGATGCTGTTCTTCTCCACCTCTGGGAATAAAGCCAAAGACACACCAGGGCATGAAGCTCCCGTTTCACCACATCCCAAAGATGCTCTATCGGATTGAGGTCTGGTGACTGTGGAGGCCGTTGTAGTACAGTGAACTCATTGTCATGTTCAAGAAACCAATTTGAAATGATTGGAGCTTTATGACACGGTACATTATCCTGCTGGAAGTAGCCATCAGAGGATGGGTAAATGGTGGTCATGAAGGGGTGGACATGGTCAGAAACGATGCTCAGGTAGCCCGTGGCTTTTAAATGATGCCCAGTCGGCGCAAAGGGGCTTGAAGTGTGGCAAGAAAACATCCCCCACACCATGACACCACCACCACCAGCCTGCACAGTGGAAACAAGGCATGATGGATCCATGTTTTCATTCTGTTTACGCCTAATTCTGACTGTACCATCAGAATGTCTCGACCGAAATCGAGACTCATCAGACAAGGCAACATTTTTCCAGTCTTCAACTGTCCAGTTTTGGTGAGCTCACACAAATTGTCGCCTCTTTTTGCTATTTGTAGTGGAGATGAGTGGTACGCATTGGGGTCTTCTGCTGTTGTAGCCTATTCGCCTCAAGGTTGGGCGTGTTGTGGCTTCACAAATGCTTTTCTGCATTCCTCGGTTGTAACGAGTGGTTATTTCAGTCAAAGTTGCTCTTCTATCAGCTTGAATCAGTCGGCCCATTCTCTTCTGACCTCTAGCATCAACAAGGCATTTTCGCCCACAGGACTGCTGCGCACTGGATGTTTTTCCCTTTGCCACCATTATTTGTTCCCCTTTAAGGAGAAGTTGAACAGGTGTTCCCAATAATCCTAAAGGTGAGTGTATATAAAATTGCATTGCGGCAGTACTTTTATTTTGAAAATTACCGGGGATTTTACACTGAAACCGCGTGTGATTTCCTGTCTAGCTTTATGCTAACTGCAGTAATTGACGCATACCAGAAGTGGTTTGCAAAAAAAAATAAATAAATAAAAGAACCCGATCCTATCTTTAGCATCGCTTCTGGGACACGTCTGAAAATTGGCGGAAGAACAGGGCCTGGTGACACGCTTAGTTTCCATTGAGGCTTCTCTAGGTTTTTCCAAATAAAACTCAACATTTGCAGCTAAGACAGGTGTAGCATTATATTCTATTGACAATTTATTTAAAATAACCACTTACAAAACGTTACACAGGAAAATGCATGAATGCAGTCAACAACAGGTTTGGAGGTATTTTTTACGAGGAAATAGCAATAGCACTTAATAAAAAGCTCCAAAAAAGTGGATTTTCCACGATATGGCCCTGCTAAGTTTGAAAGTGAATTTTGACAAGATGGTGGTTATACAGAAATAGGAGAGTGAACTGAAGATAACGCCAGTTTCTCTGGCTCTTTCACCGAGGAGCCTCCCCCACTTCTTCCATACGTTCCAGTTTCCTTCCACTCATTGTACTTCGATATGCCAATTCTGTTTGTCATTTGCTTTAGCCATTATCACACATGCTCTTCTCAGCAGGAAGTCTCTTGCTAGAGCTCCTCTCACAATGAGAATATGGGGGGTGGGGGAGGAGAGCATTGTCTGTCTGTGTAGCACAGCAGGGAGGAAATGATAGAAAGTATAAAACTTGAATAACTTCCTTTACAGCACTTAGAAATATTGCTTCCTTATGACTGTTTTTGCCTCACCATCAGTTTCCCATCTTCTTGAACAGATTGAAAATTGAAACTGCGGCTTCAGTGTGATCCATTTTTATTTCCAAAACTTCAGAATGTATGTCTGAAAAAGGCATGACAGGGCAAAGCTCAACCACTAATCAATCATCAGATTGCTTAACATCACCCAGTAGCACATTTATGGGGATTATGTATGGGGATTGCTGTAAAGACTCTGACACTGGTCAGTGACTCAATGCAATCTGCTGGGTTCCTTTTATAGGAAACGTTTTACTGATTGGCTAAATGAACTGAACTCTACTGGAATGGTTACTTTGTGAAGTGCCTTGAGTCGACTGTCATCGTGATTTGGAGCTATAAAAATAAACTGAATAAAAATTTAAGAAATGAATTATTAGCTACCAGAATGTAGCTTTTCTAAACAAACTACTATAGAATAATTTTTATATAAGGTACAGAGGTGCGGGAGTTAACTCATTCACCGCCATTGACGACTAAAGTTGTCATTTGCATTTTTTCACTGTTTGAGCATTGGAACGAGCCCCCGCGCTGAGAGAACAAACATCTCAGCCCTGAAGCCGATCTTCATCTGCATACGTCACAGATCACATGATCAGGAAGCAACACATCCATGTGTTTGGAGATCGTTTTGGGCCATTCCTGTAAAAAAAGTGAGGCGCGAACCGGAAAAGCGTCTGCCGATCACAATTCGACAACGGATTATGAAAGAACGGATAACGCTCGAAACACGCGGCTTCTTCCTGATGTAAGAGGTGAGTCTCCTCTTTGTTTAGGTTGTTTTGGCATCGACATCATGCTAGCGCGCAATGTTCTGTGACTCTTAAAAAAACAGTAAAAACGGTGAGAAACGCTGGCAGCGAAGGCCGTTAGAGATCAGGAAACGGCTGGCAGTGAGTGAGTTAAGGTCAAGTTGGGCTGAGTCTTAAACTCAAAGGTCAGTAACTAACACAGGGGATTAGTCAGGATGCACTAAAGGTGTGACCTTTATATAACCTGCTCTGTTTTGATCAGTCCAGTAATTCCTGAGATAATGTGTCTACAAAAGGCTCCTTAGATTAGACTCAGAGACAATGTGTAGATTTTACCCTTAATCTCTGGAAATATCCAGAAATACGCCAAAAACGTTGTTGTCCAGTCTTTGAAAAAATATCCATAAAACCAGGTTTAAAAGTACATAGGGTGTGGGTCTAGCATTTTTGGGGACACCATGTTTCCTTCTAGCCGGCTCGGAGTCCTGCGCCTGTCGATGATGTCACATAAAAGAATTGGCTGGACGTACGACTTACAGAAGTTACGTTACCACGTTCAAAGACATTTAGGTAGTTAGAAACATTAATTTAGTAACAAAACTGCTAAACTCTTTCCAAAACTAATGTGAAAGAACAGAATAGAAAAAGCGATGCAATCAATCTTTGCCGAGTCGTATTGCCGTAGTATGATGACGTCATTGGCAGTCGCTGGACCCCGAGCGGATCCGGAAGCTACAGCGCCAGAAAACTAGCATTGGCATTGCTTTCTCTCGATGGAATTAACTGAAGAAGCATCAACGTCTGAGTCACGCCAAGGTTGCACGCTTTCTGCTCCACAGGTAACAACATTTACCGTAATGTTTTTTTAAAACTAGCAACAGTCACAGTGATATGGTGTAAAACTTACCTGAAATGTATGTACTGCCCCTTTGCACCAGGAAACTACACACTGTCACTTTAATTAGGTATCATTGATCTTGAACATTCTGTGTATTTGACCTATAAATTGACAGTAATTTGTATTATTCCCCATAGAGCAAGTGTTGGTTCAATTGTGGTTTTTGTATATTCTCCTGTGTTTATGGGAAAAGTAAGCTAAAGTGAAACTATCACTATCCTTCTTCCTCTCTGTTTGGATGATCACATATGTTCTTGAGTCTCTGGTCATTTATGCACAGAATTAAACTACAGAAAAGCAGATAAAATTGTTTTCTGCTATAAATTTTGTTTACAGGGTTAGACTGTTGGAATGCAGGAGCCCCGTGGTGGACGTCAAAGGTGGACATTATGTCCCCCTCTGTCTCTGCCGTCCCCTTGCTGTCGCCTTTATCACACACGCACACATATGCACGTGCACACACACACACATGCACACACACATACACACTATTATTGCTAAGAAAAGCCAAGACTATTTAAGGTTATGTTAATATGGTAATAAGCTCTGTGACATAACCACTCATCCAGGAACAACCTCCACTACTCTCAATAGTCATTCCACTTCAAGCCACAAGCAAAAATCAAATGATAAACATTTTAATTTAGTCATCTGATACATTTCACCATACTGCACAGTCCTAATGTAAACATATCCATTTTTTCATTAAAAAAATGACGATATTTTGCTTAATTGTGGACCCTTCTGCCTCCTCTGTGATAGCATATAAACATTATAATTTTTACAGTAATAACCCTATTCAACATCACTGATCTGGCTCTGCAGAATGAATTAAAATATGCATACAAAGCACAAACTAATGGAGCTGTCATCCTCCACCACTCCAGAATGATGCATACATAACTGAAGTATATAAATGTGTTTGTGGGTGGGAAGGTGGGCTTGCATAACAGCTACAGGGATTCAGAGCTCTAAGTAATATGTCATGTTGCCATGGATTTCAATATATGCTAAGTGTGATGACTGATGCTACGACTACACTAGCTAAAATATGTATCAATATATTTATATAAAACATAATTGCACAAAATGATTAAGGAGGACTGCTACTGGAAGAAAGCATGTTCAAAGTGTACCTGGAGCCTTCCAAACACTTACACTACAAAGAAAAAGCATGCTAATTTCTAAATTGCAGACGCGGTAATCTGTAATCACTTGATTACTTCCAAAGCTCACAAATTCACTCTTTCAGCCTTATCTGTTTCAGTTTTTTGTGCTAAAATTGTCTTTGCTTACAAATGACACTTGAGAATGTATGGCTCCACACCCACGCGGATGGGTTCACGAAGCAATGCCTGCATAAACACACAAGCCCCTACCCCCACACTGCGCTGGCTGATTTCACCATATTATTTAAATGTCTGAGTGTGCATATGCGAATTTGTTTGTCATCAGGTTGTAATCCAGCCAATCATCGACAATCAGCTAGTCCTTTCATACTAACAGAATAATTACAAGTGTGTCTGTTCCTAATAACAGGGTTTTAAAGCACCAACAGACACAGCTCAAGGGTCTTCAAACAAACAGCTCTGCAAGGTTGGAGCGGAAACGCAAATGGCTAGGACACCTGAGTTTAAACAAATATGAACATGCAGCACAAAGGTCATAATGACCACTTGATCTGAACCACATCTGTGTCTAAATAAAATAAAATGTGCAAAGACGACTTTTAATTTTTATCTGTTCAAAGTCATTCGCCATTTATTTAAAAGGCTGCTTCAGATCTGAGTTATGATTTTTAGAATTACTTCAAATGACCGAGAATACAAACCCACCTGCCATATCATTAGGAACACTTTAACATTGAACCCTTTAGAACCATCTTCATACTTTTCACAGTCTCAATCCCAACGCTGGCACTGGGCGGTCACAGTCTTCTGTGAAGGGCTCTTGGAGGAAGTGGGCAGTAAGAATTCGAGTGTGTAGTACACAAGTGTAAAAATAATTGCCAAATTGAGACAAGGAGCATTGCTTCATCAACCGCAACGCCTGTTGGGATGCTGGTCGATGTGAAACGTTTTAAAAAGCATTTATTAACAACTTTCAAACCAACAACCAAACCGTCGTTTGAAATAAATTTACATTTATTGCCGCTTTGTCTAAAATATTCAGAGCATCAACTAATCGTCCTAAAGTGAACTACTTTCAGTTGAAAATACATATTTTCATAAAAAAGGAACTTGAGCCTTTTCTCCCGCAGCAACGGGTTGTGGGCAATACCCTTCGTCCAAGTCCGCATCGATGCAGACTTGGGCGACGTGCGGATCAAGGGTGCAAAAGTGGCGTGACCAACTTCCGTACTTGAGAATCGGGACACCCTTCGTACTTGTACCCCTGGCCGGGATCTACCAATGGAAGGGTGCAAGTGGGAAAGAGCGAGTATTGGGATTGGGCCATAGATCCATGTTGGAATCATTCATCAGAGGTTCAGCTCCATTCTGACGCAACATCCTCAGCTCCAGCCATGATGAGAAGCTCCCGTTCTAACACCGCATCCCAACGGTCCTGGACTGGACTGAGACCTGGCGACTGTAGAGGCCGTTGGAGTCCGGTGGTCATTGTCGTATTCCAGAAAGCAGTTAGAGATGATGAGAGCTTTATGACCTGGTGCATGATCCTGCTGGAGGTGGACATCAGAAGGTGGGTCTGGACAGGTGTACTTAATAAACTGGCTGGTGAGTGTATACCAATATTTAATTAACGACTAACTCAGACATAAACAGCAGAGAGCTGTAGTTTCCACCTGGTCTCCAAACACTCCAGCTACAGACATAATGAGATGTGATGCCATCTGCAGGAAGCAGGCTCCACCCTAAAACCCACAGGACCCAAATGATCTATTGCTAACATCCTGGTTACGACACTAAATCCCCCCTCAGATGTTCTCTGTCCACGTCCCCAATCACCAGAGTCATTATGGGCAGCATGAGGACGGCCGACCCATTTCAGGCAGATGGTTATATTTTCATTATCCATGAGAAGAAGTGTTAGCTAAAAATACAATTAAAGCCTTTAAAACATTGTTGGTATTTAATGACTAATAAATGTTGTACTAATTCTGTTAATAATGACAGAAACATTAAATCTAAAAACCGAGAAGCAATCCTCTAACTGATGTGCTACAGTACTCACATTTACTCAGTGACAACATTTCAGCTGCATTTTTTCTTTAACTTGTATTTTTCACCATAAATGATTTAGAAAATCTTCACAAATGAAATTCGTACTTGACTTGCGGTGGATGAGTCTGATAAATTAGCTGGATCTTCCTAATTAAAAAAGTGAATTAAAGTGATCCAATTGAAACTGATGTATTCACGGGTTAAACTGCTTCAGTCTGAGAGTGAAAGAGAGAAGAGAAGAAGAACAGAGGACACCAAGAAGAGATGAGCGGCCCTCTAATTATTCATAGCCTCTCCATCAGATTTGTTAAGGGGATTGGAAGCAATTTAAAGGCCTCTGCTGACTGTTTGACTGGAGCTGCGTTACGTCTCTCTGTTCCATTATGTTGAGCTGCTGTATGGGGATGAAGACCGGCCTTCCCATTAGCCTCCATATAAACAGATAGGGTGCTGCTCAGAGGCTGCAAAGTCCCCGAGGAGAAGGTGAACCCTGACTCGACAGTAGCAACCATCAGGCTGCACAAACACTTCATTCTTTCGCTTTGTACTTTGTTGGTTTAGTTCAAAAGGTAGGCAGATTTTTCTGAGGAGGTGAGTTTAGAACGAACGGCGGACTTGATACAAATGAATGAAAAGATTTAAAAGAAAACGGGGCAACCCAGTGGCTGATCGGTTAAGGTGCGCAGAGGAAAGCTACACAAGAACAAGAAGTTCTTCAAAGTCCACCCGATGTTCTCTGAACTCAGCGTTCTCTTATTTCGTACTCTGGTCATGAAGCCATTTTCAGAATGTATTAAAGTTCAACACTTTCCTCTTCTTGGGAAAGTTCAAAGCTCTTCAGAAGTCTTCTGTGACTGAGAAATGCCATTGTTGATCTTAAACTGGACTTGTGTTTGTTGCCTGTGGGTTTCGACTTGTCTTACATGATTTAAAATAGTTCTATTTTTTTTTAAACATCTTGTGATGGTGTGCCATCTTCACCAGAAGATTTTCATCTGAAGCACTTCCTGGTTAAATGAAGTACAGAAAATGTGGGTTTCCTTGAGTCTGTCTGGAATGTATTAAGCATAAAGCCAAACAAAAATAACTTGACCACCACACCGGGCTGTTTTAGAGGTGAGCCCCTGCATTTCCAGCTCTAACCCTGATTTAAGCTTTCATCTTATTGTACTTTATATCAAATCTTTTAGCAAAAACGTACCTTCTGTTTTTAAAGTGCTAGCATGGGACTGAATGTGTTTTAGTAGCTATGGAGGGGATGGTTGCTGATGATTTAAACCAAAGGACTATATATATACTCTGGTGTGACGCAGGGACTTTACATAAGAATCTAACTTTGAGCACTTTCATAAGAAAAACACAACATTTCTGCTGCTTTTCTAGACAAGCTAAAGCAGGACTCAAATGAGCAAATTACTTATTCTTACAATTGAGTTAGCCAGACAAGTGCTTCTTAAAACATGGAATAAATTAACTGTTGGGAAGAAGTAACTTACATTAAACATTAAACTAACATCCAGAGTCAGTCTCTCCTTAGTTTACCACATTCTGAGGCCAACAGCAGCAGAGCAACACCTATGCTGTCCCTGTAAAAGGTCCTCTAGCAGCAGGGGCACTGATTGTTTCTCCAGGCAGTGGTGCAGAGTGGATGTGACAGCAACATCCCATCTGATGCATTAGTGTTTGAAACACTGCATGTTTTCAGTACAGTCACCTGCCTCGCTGTGGCCACTCCAACCCTTTAGGTATAGGTTTACTTGTCTTTTAGGCTGGTAAACAGAAAAAAAGTACAAGTTTTGCACAAAGTGTAAGAATGTCTCATCATGGGAAGAGGCAAAGCATGGAGGAGAGAAAAAGAAATGTGAAAATCTAGAACAAACGGAAATAGGAGAGGATGATTAAAAGTGATGGAAAGACATGGAAGATAGAGCCAATCCTTCACTTCAGCTCTCCCCTGCCCCTGAGAGGCCTATTTGTTAGCCTGTTACTCAGCAAACACGCTGTGACTCTTACTCTGCCGTGGCTGTCACAGGGGCACAGAGACCGCCACAGTAGCAACACGTGTGTCTTATCCCCTCAGGGCTGCTTTATAAACAAGTCCAAGGAAGGCCACCCAGCCAGCTGATTAAATTGTGTTATTTATGGGCCCAGGCAAAAAAAAAAAGTCTGTGTGTGTGTGTGTGTGTGAGTGTTTGTGTGTGTGCGTGTGCACTTGGGCTGTTTTATGAGCTTATTCGTCCAGTTTTCCTCTAAGACAGGCTGCAGCTGATCAGTCAGACCTCTGTGTTTGCCAGCATCGATTTGTTCCTTCTGTCTTTAACCCCCAGACTGGTTCATGTCTCAGCTGGATCCAGAGAGAGCCTTTGGCATTCTCAAGAAAATGTCACCGCTGTCAACACTGAAAATGATCTTTCCAAATGAAACCAGAGCTCCCTCAGAGTTAGCCTAAGATATGTGGATAAACTCTAATCGATTTATAATCACAGCAGATTACGATGCTGGACAAAGCTAGTTAGTTTGTCCAAACTGACAGAAGCTTAATAAAGGTACATGATCAACCCAACAACGACTGTTCAGAAGAAGGCTACATCATTAAAATGTCTTCTATAAGAACGAAAGTCGTAAACACACACACACACACACACACACCTGCTCAAACTGTTTCACCTACAGGTAATACTTTTAACTTCACACAACCGTCCCAACAAAAGAAAAATGCTGTCAGCCACTAAGCTTCAAGTATCAGCACCTTTGTGAGGATTAGAAACAATATCTAACCTCCGGCAGTTATTACGCTGGTGCATAAACACAACTACACCGTATCATCACAGCAGGTCCATCAGAATGTGGCTCAACAGGACCACAGGGAACAGTATTATTGTTGTTATTAATCTGCCTAAAGCGGTGATTTATGATAAACTTGCATTTTTTAACTGAAATGTGAAATGCACTATTATTACGTGCACATTTTCAGACTTCTTAAAGGATCTCATTCAATCCTTTTTTATTCAATAAATCTGCCATGGTCTCTAGTATGAACGAATGGGATTCCTTTTCCCTGGAAAACAGTTCTGCCGCTCTCGTGTGTCTGGAACGGATATGGATATGGATCGATTCCACCGGGTCAAAAGTGCAGGACGTTTGAGACAACTTTGAGATGAGTTGGCAACAAATGAAAGTGAGTTGCAATTCAATGAGACTAAATAACGAAACGTGACATTTAGGACTGGTACGTATACAAATAAAGATGAAAGGAGGCTAAAGTGCAAATAAGCTGAGATTGTGTCAAGAAAAGTTGCATAAATGCAACCATTTAATTGCAGTTTTTACATCACAAGAGTGTTGTAACTATCAATCCACTGTGATTCTCCATAAAATGTGCATTCTTTACATCACTTAAAGGTTCAAGGCTGGCAAAAACAAGTGTTACAAACAAGAGTCATTCTTATTATGTCTTAAATGTAGAGGCTGACCAATACTGGTTTTTCTGTTGCCGTTATGTAGGAAACATGGTCAGCCAATATGTACTGCTGATTTTTATGGGCCGATATCTAGATGTTTTCTACCTTGTGTTCATGCTAAAATGTCATTAATAACATTGGTTAATGCACAAGGTTTCGAAATCAGTTTCTGAAGTCTGATTTTAACTAACTGTTAAATCTTTAAGTGACAATGTGTAGGTTTTGCCATTAATCTCTGGAAACATCCATCAAAAAAGTTGTTAAAAATGAATTAAATAATGCCCACATGTTGAAAATTATTGGCGGCTTTGTAACATATAACCAAAAAATCAGGTCTAAAATATAGAGCTGAGGAAAATAATCAAATAATCGATGCATTGAGATGCGTACATAAACGATTCTGTATCGTAGACGAGTACGCCATAATCGATTTTAGCGGAATGTAATTTTTTTGTTTGTTTTTTTAACGGCGGCACCAGCGTAGCATCCAAATCTGTCAGAGTGAGTGTTCTCCACATTTACCAAGTATTGTTCCGCCTTTATGTGGTACTGCAGGGCTGAGAGCTGGAGCTGTAACCCGAGACCGAACTGGAACCGAATCAGGCCAAATGGTTCTGTTGGATTTGGGTTGTGAATTATGTTAATTGAGCCGATTGTCACGCGGCCTGCTCCGCTCGATCAGCGACTGAGAGAGCGGGATGGATGGATGGATGGATGGATGGATGGATGGATGGATGTGGATGGATGGATGGATGGATGGATGGATGGATGGATGGATGGATGGATGTGGATGGATGGATGGATGGATGGATGGATAGATAGATAGATAGATAGATAGATAGATAGATAGATAGATAGATAGATAGATAGAGAGAGAGAGAGAGAGAGAGAGAGAGAGAGAGAGAGAGAGAGAGAGAGAGAGAGAGAGAGAGAGAGAGAGAGAGAGAGAGAGAGAGAGAATCGGAGGACGCTCCTCCAAACACGCATTATTATTTTCATAATTTAATTATTATTTCTCCTGGAAGCGCTCAGTCAGACCGAGTGTTGTGATGCTGGGAGATCCGGTCTTGGGGAGGGGGCGGGGTTAGTGACGCGGCTGCAGCGTGATCATCTGTCTCTTTTATTTAGGGACACAGAGAAGTTTAAAGGAGAGAGAAATAGAAGATAGAAGTTCTTGTTCCACTTTATTCTTTTGTTTCATGAAGATAAACTGATGTTAAATTCAGTTTAAAGACAAACTGGGAGGAAGCTTTGTTTCATTTTAAGTTACAGGAGATCTTGTCTCCTATCTGCTCCTCCAGAGACAGCATGGACATGAGGGTTACATGGTGAGGGTCCCACAGGACAGGTTAGTGGAAAGGTTTGTAGTTAGCTGGTTAGTGAAGGAGATCCATCAGCTGGGTAATTTAATCCTAATCCAGCCCACAGCCTTCTGCTGGTGTTATTATCAGAAAGAATTAAAACACACATCTTAAATATTATTGGAAGTGTAGAATTTGTTTTATGTTTTATTGTTTTCTGCATCAAACAGAACTTGATTCATTCTCCAACATTTCAGAAATGAACCACTGTGTTCAAATAAAATAACAAACTAAGTCAAACATTTCATTTGGTGTTATTTCTGACACCCTTCAACTGTGGCATAAATATCTGACTCTAAAGCTGCTCAGAGACATTAAACACTCATATATGAACCCATTATGTATTTATTATTACATTATGTGTCCTGTAGGTTTTCAGAACTTTTTTAGATTTTGTGAGTTTTTGCAAAGCGTGTTTTTCTCAGCCTGAGGCGTGGTGTTGAACGAGGAAACAGATGTTTTACTTTGTTAAATCTTCTTAAATGTTTAAAAGGTTTTGTCCTAACCTGTTGTGGATGGAGAGCTTTTGAGGGATGGCGGGTTGTGTCAAGTACGTTTTTGATTAAAAAATAAAAAGCAATTATCTGACATCTTCTATTTATCGATGAAAACAAATCAATATGAAATAATCGTGATGCATCGGGATATCGAATCGAATTGAATCGTTGACCCAATAATCGTAATTGAATCGAATCGGGAGACAAGTGAAGATTCACACCTGTACTAAAATACATAGGAGTGGGTCTATGTCTCTGAGTGATGCCACATTCTGCCATGATACCATGTACAGGAGCCCGTGAGAACAAAACACATTTATTGATTTGTAACAAACGTTTACAGAACTTTCACTATTAATAATTATTGTTGTTTTACACATTTACTTCTTCACTTGCTACTGGTGATAAAAGGAAGTCTGATGTGCTTGTCATTTTGTTGAGGTTTGCACTCTCCAGGGTTTTTTGACCCTAATGGCCATCCGTAGGTAAGGTTTTACTCCAACACAAAAATAATGCTTGCTTGCAATGATTTAGGTATCTACTGCCCCCTATGGCCAGGAAAAATACACACTGTCACTGTAAGTTTGTGCCCTGCTCAATCTTAAAGTCAAACACCTAAATAAAGTGAATTTATGCAGATGGTCTTAGTGAACGTAAAGAAATGCATCTAAATGAACTTCTGCAACAGCACCGGGCTGCCTGAGGATGTGCCTGACTTTAAATCAGCTTCATTAAGGACTAATATAGTATATCGGCTAGATCTATCAGTCTAACCCTGCTCAAATGTATTTAGCCATTATTCTATTGGTTCAACACTTCAAACAATAAAACAAAAAACATGAGCTTAAAAGCAATTACAACCGTTAGGATGATGATGATCCAGAAATCCGTCAACATGATGATCAAAATAGTCAAAAAATGGTGATAAAGCAGGGACTGTCTGGAAGCACACATAGGTCCCACTCTGGAAAAACATTCCCTATGTCCACTAGCAAGAAACCAGATGTTCATTTCAACTTACCGGAATACCAAAAACCTGGTTTACTGTAGTTCTGAGTAAAAAACACAACAACTTTGTTAGCGGAGTCAAAACAGCTTGTTTAAGCTACACACTTCAATTGTTACAGCAACACATGTTGGCAATAAGCTTTTCCACTGCTGCATTGTCTGAGACAGACTGAGATCAAAATGCTTTTCTTTCAAGAACAACTTGCCACGGTGCTGAGCTAAAGCTGAATTTAACTTTGTCACAGCAGTCTTTATAAAGAATGCATGCTGATGCACAGAAAAACAATCAGTGTTTATTTTACACTAATCAACGTGTTTAGATGAAGTGTAGGCCTCGACAGGAATACATGCACAACCAGGGTCCGAAATTAAATTTTTTACTCACCGGCCAAGTTGGCTGGTAGATGATGAAAATCTACCGGCCAAGCATATTTTTTACCGGCCAAAATTATAAATGATTTAGATCTACCTAAAGCATGTTATTCTATATTATGTTGATTCCAAACAGAGTGACAAAATAATTAAAACATCAATAAATAAGGAAAACAACTCTTTTGTCATTTTTACTATTTATTTATTTATTTTTAGAGATGTTTTTATGAACTCTTTCATTGAAATCTAGTCAGACTCCTTGTTTTCTCTGTCCATGAAGTCTGGCCTCCTGCTTCTGACACCGTCTTTGTGCCAAAGCATTACAGCCTCATTTGGGTCATAGTCCTTGATCTCTGGAGAACACAGCTGCACCATGAGAATATCTGAAAGTGTGTCAGGGCTAGGGTTGTCACGGTAACCGGTGTAGCGGTAAACCCCGGTAAAGAAGTTGACAATAAATAATAACAGTCTTGTTTAATATATATATATATATATATATATATATATATATATACACATTATCTCGGTGGATTACCGTGGCTGCGGCGTAGGCGCGGTGACCCTTACCAGCCACCATATCATCTGCTAGAAGTTGCCGGCGGCACATGCACACTTTGTTTTTACGACCAAAACTTTCTTGAAGCTAAAGCTGAAATAATGGCCGAAGGAGGAGACGGCAGCACTCAGGACATTTATTATCCCTCAAAGAAGACAAAGTCGGAAGTACGGGCATTTTTTGGATATTTGAGGAATGCAGAGGGCCAGTTGTCTGTGAAACGCAGCAATGCTACGTGGCCATCATAATGTAGCCATTGTCTCACGACTCCGCCGTCTCCAGTTCGCGACTTTTCACAAAATCTTCTGGTTGCCACTGGTCCTGGTGGTTTTTCTTCCAGTTCGACGAGTTTTCCTTTGGAAGGCTGGCTGACTCCAGTTAAAAACCGCCACATTTCACCGCTAGTTTTAACACGAAGCTAACTGCTAACTTGATAAACTAGTTGAATGGGATAGGTGGAAATTACGTTGGATGCGGCGTTCACGTTTCGCGTACGTTTGTGTAAGTTGCATGCAGGCGGGAGGAGTATCAGAAATCCATGGAAGATGACTGATAAACATAACTAATTTGGTGCAAACATTTACTCGCCAGGTGGCAGGTAGAGCTCAAAAATTTACTCGCCAAATGGAGCAATTTACTCGCATTTGGCGAGTGGCGAGTGTTAATTTCGGACCCTGTGCACAACTAATCTCATCCAAGCAGGAGCAGTACCATCATTAAACTAGGGCTGCTCAATTAATCGAATTTTAATCACGATTACGATCTGAGTTTTGAACGATTATAAAAACAAAACTAGCCGATTATTTGCTCCTCCCACTTGCGCTGCCCTGAGTTGCAAATGAAGCGCTCCTCCCACAGTGTTGCCAACTTGGCGACTTTGACGCTATTTCCAACAGCTTCTCAGACCCCCTTCTTGACTTTTTAAATCTTAAAAGTACCTAGCGAACACCTCAGAAACATCTCTGGTAACCCTTAGCTACTTTCTGGATAACTGTCGTTGACATTTCTTGCAGGTTAGCGAAAAACTCCGCCTGCGCTCCGGACCGTTCTTTAGGACATTAGGAAAGGGAATGATGTAGTGACGTGTCAGTCGCTAAAGAAACAGCTCTCGGAGCTGGCTCCTTGTTGGACTAACCAGAGTGAGTGACACACACACCGCACCTGCGGACTCCTGAGCCACTAAAAACGGCTAAATGTGCGCATGCGGCGCGCTAAACACACGTGCAGCTTGCCCCGATTGCTGAGACCGGGTTGGGGGTGGGGGTGCAGCTGTGGTTGGGACAATTATTACATTAACTTGTGGACTTGTAAATAAATAGTTTATAAATAAGGTAGAAATAAGTTCCTCACGCTGATAAATAATAACTAATCTCTCTGAGGACACGGTGCTAGTGCTCTCTCCTACAGCACCTTGACACGACTCAATAAATGTTATGCAACATTTTGTGATCATCAATTTATTTGCACTTATTTGTTATAAATGCCACTGTATAATTCTTGCTGTCAGTATTTGCAAGATATTGGTATTTGGGTCTGTACTGGTTAGACTTAAATGAGTTAAACCAAGGTCTATAGCCCTTGGGTCATAAACTATGAGCTATAAGTATATTGGTCTTTTTATACTGGGAATCAGGAGTTGTTTTAGTGATCATCTTGTTTCTGATTTATTTTTGCCCTGATTGTGCCCTGAGCAATTTTATGACAGAATAAAAACAAATAAAATCAACATAAATTGAAAAATCGTCCTAAATGATTGTGATCTCAATTTCAGTCATAATAATCGTGATTATTATTTTTGCCATAATTGAGCAGCCCTACATTAAACTGTCCCCAACACCTTGAAACTAGTTGTGATATTCACACCCACACACACAGACTGATAAAATGTTAAATCCAGGCCAAGAACAAAGTGTCGAGCTCTGCAGAATAAATCCATCTCCAAGCCAATATGTAGCTGCACTTTACAGCGTGTGCTTTCCACGCCGATGCATCAAAAAGGCTCATTCACAAACATGGCAAAACATACAAGCGCAGAATGGAGCAATGCTATTCCCGGAAGAAATAATCTTCTAAAACCATTACAGGGAACAACGTAGGTGCCATAGCTATAGGGAGGATTATGTCCAAACATTCTCTCTCTCTCTCTCTTTCACACACACACACACACACACACACACACACACACACACACACACACACACACACACACACAGAGAGAGAGAGTTTACATCCTATTTGCTCATAACACTTCCTTTATGCTGAATATGTATCTGTGTAAATAGAAACTGCTCCTAGAATTATTGTAACAAGCATAGCAGAGCTCATTCCACAGACCGGTGTGTGTGTGTGTGTGTGTGTGTGTGTGCGTGCGTGCGTGCGTGTGTGTGTGTGAGTGTGTGTGTGTGTGTATGTGTACAGATAATAGCAGTACACATAAAAAAACACATATCATCCTTGCGTTTTAGTGTATTTCATACTAAGAAACAGTATTTGCAGACAGTGTGTTTTACATTTTAACGCTGTTTTCAGACTTAAATTAAATCGTGTAGAGACCCTGTCCAGGCAGATTTTGTTGTCATTAGTTATCTTATATAAATCTTCTCACTAACTCTAAGGATCAATATTGATGGTAACCACAGTAATTATTAGGAATATTCCAATCTGATCTGAAGTATTGAATCAGGGTTCTCTTAGCATTTTTGACTGATTTGTACTGGACTGGCATGGAAATGCTCAGCTCCCAGTCTCTACTGTTGGTCTACTGTAATAGATTTCCATCAGCCATGCAGCAGTAAGACACCAACTCTGCATGAAACAATCACTTTCATCAGGAACTGGAGGTGGGCTCAGGAAGACCAACAACCAATGAGCATGTTGTGAGCAGCGCATTCAAAATCTCTGAGTTAGTTAAATTTGTACGCATCTAAATCCATTTGTTCTACATCAAGATTAATATTAGTCAAATTAACAGTGACATATCAGAGACGTGGTTAAAGCAGGCCAGCCCACCAGAGTTGCCTTCACAGTCCCTGTTTTCAGCAGGAATTCAGAAACACTGTTGGCTCTTTTCATGTCACCAGCTGGTGTTTAAAAATCATGGCCACTCCCACTAAAATTAGCGTTTTGACAGATACTGATTACCGATCAATAAAGATCACTCATAAACAATGACTGTTGTTTAAAACAGTGTTTATAAAAACAGACAGGTGACATTAAGACACGTTTGCAGCAAAAGCGAGACAAACCCTGTGTTCTGTGTAGAAAAACCATCTATTGAGAAACTCCGATGTAATGATTTAAGCTTTAATGCACTTTTGATCTGTAGTCGGTGTTTAAACAACCAGAATAACAACAATAATTGTACATAATTGCAACTCAGTACAGCCAGATATTTCATCAGTGATGAAAACTCTCACAGGGATGGTCATGTAAAACATGCAGACTGTCTTCTTTAAATATCTCTTGAGGACATTTTTAGCAGAATAAAAGAAAATGCCTTTAATTTGTTTTGGAACATCTCTCCGACGTTAAACAGCATATAAGCAACTCCTCTTCTTGGCCACTCGTTTTAGGAGACAGATCCGCTCCTCTCCTCACCGCCACCGTGGAATTAGTCAGACAATCAACAAGCCACTTCAACACAGAGGTACTTTAATTGGATGCTACACAGAGCGTTACCAGGCTTGTTGCCTAGCTATGAATCCTTATGCTAGGCTTATTGTCTTCGAGAATGCTTTTTCCACAATATGGCATCGATAATTACCTGCCATTAGTACATTTTCCTGAAACCAGGTTTTAAATCCTGATGGATTCGTGACGGGATCACCTTTCTGAATGAATATGTGGCGTGATCCCTGCTGTTATCCTGCACCACAGACAGATCTCGGGTTTAATACTTAGAAGCAAATATGCAAACCGAGTATTCTTGCAGTTGTTTAGGTTTGATGGTCACAAACGTTTTGAGGGATGCTTACTTCATAACAAAATTAAACCACATCTACTTGCACTGTGCCATTTCTGTCGACTTGGAGCTTGAGAAGTAAAATGCTAAAGACAGCATTTACTCGTCCAGTGGAGGATCCCAGAGGATCTGGAAACCTCTCAACACATGTGTGCAGTTTACCACTTTCAGTTTGTCGTCCTCCTCAATTATGGTGGCCGTTTATGAACGCAAGTGACAAAATAAAAACAGCACGACTCTGAAGAATAAATAGCATTTACAGAAATCAGCTAATTTGTATGGATTGAGGCAAACAAAGGAGCACGAACACAAATCCGGTATGAATTTATGGCTGTTGGAGATACTATTTGGCGGAGTATGATGCTACAGAAAGATTACAAACCAAATGCTATATGTCACTGTCGCCGCCAGGTTGCTTGGCTGGAGAGTCCAATAAGCAGGCTAAATGAGGCCTTGACATCAGCCAGGAAACAATTCCAGTTTTTTTTTTTTCCTAGCTGGCAGTGCTGATATAGCGGGGTCAGCCAATATACTATCATGGAAATGTTTACAGCAATGACACTGACTAGACTCAGATTGGAGTCGTGACACTGCAGTGAAACAGCCCTAACCGCTCTTGAACTGCACTAACCAAAGTCCTGATTGCATCACTGTGCTTTCAGGTGAGATGAGGGACATCCCGGAACATTTTAGAAAACACAGTTTAGCGTAATGAGTTGATAGAGGTGTGGAGGAGTCCCGTCCACCATCACATGGCATTTAGCTCAGTATCTGTAAAACAGATCGAGCTTAATCCATCAATGTGTTCTCTATGTTCTATTATACAACAGTTAGTTCCGACCGAATAATTTGATTGGTCAAGAGACTTTCCAAGAGTGCTTATATTGGACTATAACAGCACTGGGACTGTTTACAAACAATATCACTCCGCTGTGCGCAGGTGTTCTCAGTTAATCATTAATGTAAATTCCGTTAACTCTTGGATTTTGACTGACTTCGCACAGCAAAGATGGACATATTTCCTCAGATAACATTCGATCTACAATATGAATGGTCATCAGACTCTGACACTGAAGGGAAGCGGACCGAATACATCAGCGCAAACCAGGTGTGCTGACATGTCAACAGCGGACCTCGACGAATTAGAGAAGAGCAAAAAGGAAGTCACCACTGTGAGGCAGACAGCCTGGGCTCTGAACTGCTTTCAGATTAGGCTCAATCTCAAAAATATCCAAGCAGGTTAAGAAGACTGAACACAGCGTTAAGGGAGTTTTATGGATCGATCCGGACAGCTAAAGGGGAGCTCTACAGCATCAGCAGCTACCTCGGACTTCGGGCGGGATTGGAGCCGCCGGTGAGCCGCTCATGGGATTTAATGCAGGACCCAGAGTTTATACCAGCTAACAACGTTTTCAAAGGAGTCACACGGAAACATTCAGATAATCGTAAATGATACAAAGTAAAGTTACAGTGCTTTGTAGAAAATGTTTGTGTTGCCTAGCAACAGCCTTGTCTGAGTCTCCGTTTCGTGTTGGGACTATTAAAATGAGCAGGTAGAACTGTTGTATAAAAGCAATATCACTCCTTCTCGTGTGATGTTGCTTAATTGACTGTGGCGGCCATGTTTGACTCTTCTTATCAAATGAATATCTGGTGACCAGAGATGCTTGTGGACATTGTATATATATGTGTGTGTGTGTGTGTGTGTGTGTGTGTGTGTGTGTAGGGCTGCGCAGTGGGTTCAGAAGATGGATGGATATATACATACATACATACATACATACATACATATATATATATATATATATATATATATATATATATATATATATATATACATACATACATACATTCATATACATATATATATATATATATATACATATATATATATATATATATATATATATATATATATATATATATATATATACATACATATATATATATATACGTTTTTTAATATTTTTATTTTTTATTTATTTAAAAATATATATTTTTTACTATTTGTCGTTTTAAAAATGTGTTTCCTCATGTTCAAATAAATGTTTCAATTCATCAAAATTTGTATCATAAGCGTTGTATCAGGTTTTGGACCCCCTGGTATAAGTTCATTATGAAACTGGTTTAAACAGGAATAAAAGGAGTTGTGTAGTAAATAACCATCTTCTGCTTTGTAGAATGAGAACTATTTTTGAATGTGAAGTCTATGTTTATTTTCTAGGTGTGACTACAGCAGCTATGTGCTTTTCTCTGAGCACGGTAGAAGATCCCCGCCTGCTGCTGTTTAGACACCAGCTAGCGCCGAAGCTGCTCTGTAAACATCACTCTTAGCTAGCAGGCTGCAAACATCTATCCGTTTAGAATTATATTATTTTACTGAACATATCTGACCGTATGGAAGAGACTTATGGAAAATGTTTCTTCTTGAATAAAACTGAAGGAATTTCGAATGTTTAAAAGCATCAGTGGAACTGGAGATTTCTGAACCAAAGTGGGCAGCAGGCAGGAACCAGACTTTCTGAAACCGTGTCTCTCCCTGCTTAAGCCTCGCTGTAATGCTCCAGCCGGTACCGCTTAGAGGAGCAGGTGGCTTCAACAGACAATGAACTGAGCCTTTCTCAAGACCCACCATCTTACTCACCCCCTCTTCCTCTGCCCTTTATCTTTCCTGCCATCTTTTTCTTTCAAGTCTTCTATCCTTTCTGGCTCCACTTTTTCGCTCCATCACTTCCTGCCAAAATGTCTGCTCTTTCCCCAATCCACCTCACACAAAAAAATAAAAATAAAAACCAGCAGCAGACAGAAGTAACGCTCCTCAGAAGTACAAAGGTGTTTTTTTTCTTTCACTATTTCTGAACAAATTGCCCTCTTGTCCTTGCAGCACTCTCCTCCACAGCTGAGTGAGTGCAGCTGAATGCTGCCAACAGGTCACACATTTACCATTCCACAAGTACTGAAAAGTAAGGATTCCTACACCACAGAGCATCTGCAGGCAGACTGGCAGCTTCACCCTACAGAATACATAAAGGTCCTACATCATGCAAAATCCACTTATAGAGGTTTTTACAAGGTTGGATTGACGAAAAAGAACCCCAAAGAGATTTTTGGCTTCACCCAGCGATGCTTGAGTGGGATGTGGCAGTGAATCTGCAGCAAGAAAGAATCTCTAGGTCTGTAGCTGTGTACTATTGCGGAATTCACATGGGTGGAGGCGGAGTTTCATTGAATCCAAGTGTCTTCTTTCGGGGTTGAAGGTATGGCTACTGAAAATAACATATTTCTGAAAAATATTGAATTCCTTTAGTGCCAATAGGAATAATTTATCATATATTGTGCCTCTAGTTGCTCTGGAAGGCATGCTGCAGGTAGGGCTGTAGCGAAGCCTCGACGAAGTCGACGGCTCGATTCTAAAAATTTGTCGACGTCAGATCCGGAAGTCGACGCACCGCGCCCACTTGTTGAATCCCCAGGAGTTTGTAAATAAAGGAGGAATCTGCCTGTTTTTCCTCTAGTTCGCCCTCTTCTCCGCCTTCACTAACATCTCCGCCAAATACCGAAGACCCGGAACAATGTCCATCCGCTACTAGATTATTTTCCTGTTTTGCCCACCTTCGTCTCCCGGCAACGGACAACAACTTCCGGGGTCAGATGCGCTGCTCCGTCTCTACCGCAGATGTAGAACATCACCGGGAGCGTTTCTCCCTTCATAAAGGAGCTTCTTTCAGACATGAGGAGAGCTGTTTTGGTGGTAGCAGTCTCTCCTCCGTGCTGGTCTGTTTGCTGCTGGGTGTTTTTGGTTTATTTAAACTTGGTAACTTGAACTTAATGTTGGTAAAGCTACTGTTAGCATCTTCGCTAACAGCTTCTTGCGTTGGGATAAGCTGTTACGTTTTGGTTTAGAGTTCATCTTTTTTGTGGTACAGATCTCCCTTTTATTACATTTAGAGTGTTGTGGGTTTTCGGTATCGTTTAAGATATCAACTGAGTTTGGTTTAACCCGTAACACCACTCGCCTCACGCACATAAGTGACCAAAACAAAGCAGCATGGAGACACTCCATCTTCTACCACCTCTCAGGCAGCAGCCTGCACTCCCAAGTTCTACACATCACCAGAACATAACCAACCAACACAATAAAAGCAGTGTTATACAAAATGGAAGGCCTGTAGTGTTTATTCTCTTACAGTAAGAATTTATCAATTTTTTTGAGGAATTTATTTGAGATTTTCTGGTTTTTGTTAATTGTGCAATAGAAAAATAATCGTTAGATTAATTTTCTAAATAGTCATTAGAATAGTCGACTATTCGATAAAATAATCGTCAGAATAATTGTTTTAAAAATAATCGTTTACCCCCAGCCCTAGCTGCAGGTCCTTTAAAACCGTCTCCAGCTGCAAGAAGAACCTGATCTCTGGAACTAACAGAAATATATAATAACTGCAACATCTTTTGTACGTTAGTAACGGTGCATCCCTCACCTTCCTGATTAGCTAAGCAACAGGAAGCGTGCTCATTTATCTCCAAAAATCGGACAAAGACAACCCAACATCTTAATATCCTGGATCTATGATTGGAGAGGTCTTATTGCCCTTCTGAGCAGATCTTAACACACCACACACACGACACGTATAAGTAAAACAATTATCTTTAGAGCCGTTATGGTTATCAGACTCATCTTTAAGTTGTTGGAAAGGCCGAGATCGGCTCAAATATCAGCACAATAATCATACCGTGTGTACCAGGCTTTAGTTAAACCTGCAACTCCTCACTTGAGAAGGGAAGAAGAAGAAGAAGAAGAAGAAGAAGAAGAAGAAGAAGAAGAAGAAGAAGAAGAAGATATAATTTCTATAGCGCCTCTCAAGATAAAAATCACGAGGCGCTTCACAAAAACAAGAAAAATGTAAAAATATAAAAAAGCATTTAGAAAATGTTAAAAAATATATTTAAAATGAGCAAAAATAGGCAATTGGGATTTAAAAGGTAAAATGTTAAGAAAGAGAGAGAGTGAACAGGAAAGAGGGAAACCAGTGCATCCTGAGGAAGGTGGAATAGGTGGGGAGAGCAGAATAAAGAGAGAGTGGTGAAGAAGGTCATACAAAAGCCAGCTTGAACAAGTGAGTCTTCAGCTGCTTTTTAAAGGAGACCACTGAGTCCACTGATCTCAGGCTCAGGGGGAGAGAGTTCCAGAGTCTGGGGACCACAGCAGCAAATGATCTGTCACCTTCGGTCTTTAGCCTGGTGCTGCACAACCAGTAGGCTTTGATCACTGGACCTCAGGGACCTGCTGGTGGTGTAGGAACTAAGGAGATCACCAATGTAAGATGGTGCTTGTCCATGTAAGGCCCTATAGACCAGAACCAGGATCTTGAAATGAACCCTGAAGTTGACTGGCAGCCAGTGAAGCTGGAGGAGAAGCGGGGTGATGTGGGTGTGTTTGGAGGACTTGGTCAGAAGCCAAGCACAGGCATTCTGAACCACCTGTAAACGGTTCAGGGAGGTTCTGCTCAGACACGTGAAAAGAGAGTTACAGTAGTCTAAGCGTGAGGAGATGAAGGTGTGGAGAACTGTCTCAAGTAGGGCTGTCGCGGTAACCGCAAAAATGAAATATCGCAATATGAAGAAGCCCACCGCGCTGCATCATGGGCCACCGCGATTACTGAACTTGGTTCAACTCAATGATGCATGTTGAGAAGGATGGCTGCACTGGTATCAAAACGAAACGCTACTTTGCTCCTTTGGGAGCACTTTGGTTTTCAGTACGTCAGCTGCTGCGCAGCCAGAGTCCTTGGCCGAGACAGAGCTGCCACCAGCGGCAAAATAAATAAATGAATAAATGCTCGGAGACCTGCTGAAGTCCCGGACAAGCACTGCTTCTGCAACCGTCCCGAAGAGAGTTTGAGCCGAGCTGGAGCTCACTCGCTACCTGCAGGAGGAATGCATCCACCCTAAAGAAACCCCCCTGACATGGTGGAGCAACAACCGGGAGAGATTCCCTTTGCTCGCCAGTCACACGCAAGTACGTGTGCGTTAGTGCAACGAGCGCACCATCCGAGAGGGTTTTCAGTGTTGCTGGAAATGTTGCCACCTCTCTCAGATCCTCTCTCAAACCGTATATGGTTAACATGCTGGTTTTCCTTGTAGGTAACAAGGACGTGACCGAGCTATAAATCACCGTCATTCGTGTGTGAAAGTGAAATGATAGTGCCCCGCGCCCGGTACATGTAATTTTTTATGCTTGATTTTAAACAACTAAACAAAATGGGGACTTGTTTCTTATTTGTTAGATGCTGCAGCCAAATTTGCATTTAAAAGTTTAACCTTCTCCTGAATTTTGTTGTTTCTCCGACAGTCGGACTCCGACTGTCGGAGAAACAAACGTTACTGCGATCTGTGTTGTTACTGCCCTTTGATCTGCATTCAGTAAAGTGTTATTAAAGAAGGCACGGCAATTTTTAACCTTTTTTAAATGTGTAAACATTATGTTTGGATAGTACTGCAATAAAAAAGTGCTGCAATAATATCGCACACCGCAATATTAAGCCACCCTGAATCACCGCAGGGGGAATTCCTCAACCGCGACAGCCCTAGTCTCAAGTTCAGAGCGGGACAGAATGGGACTCAGCTTAGCAACGTTCCTGAGATGGAAGAAGGAAGAGCGAACAAGAGAACTGACATGAGAATCCAGGGTGAGAGCTGGGTCAAAGGTCATGCCAAGATTCCTCACAGAAGGTTTGGTGTGAGAAGCAAGCTGACCAAGAGAGTCTCTGACTTTGGGCAGCCATGCCCGACCCAGAACCTGACCCGTTCTCAGACCCATGAGTTCTGGCTGGGGCTTTCCTGCACACACTGATCTTATCAGCGACTCAACGCTGCTTGAGAAACACTGAAATAAGCTTTTGAGAAGAGACAACTAGGATCAAAAATAGCTACTGTGTCTTGGACATGTGGCCCCTTAGAGGGCTTCAAAAATACAATAAGCAGAATTAGATTCTGGATTAAAACATATCCTAGTCTGTGACACCTCAAAGGTCTTGTCGCGTCAGCAGAAGCTCTCTGTTTTTGTTGTCTTGTTTCTCAATTCACTGTTCCCTTTCAAAATGTTACCCCTAACTCAGTCATGATATCAATCATTGTGGGCACTCAGACGCAGAAGTGGGTCTCTTACTCATCAGTTTGGGTATATTTTAGCTCATTTTAAAGTTTTGACACACAGCTGCATCTTTATGCAGAACATACCTTCCCAGACCATGTAAGAGGAGGAAGTACAGGATTTAATTATCAAACTGCTCAGAAAACTGATCACTAGGGACGTCCTGATCAGGCTTTTTCTGCCCTCGAGTCTGAGTCATTTGATTTTGAGAACCTGCCGATACCAAGTCACGATCCGATACTTTCGATACATAAAAAAATAAATAAATAAGAAAAGGAAGAAACTGTTCCAGAATGTTCCTTATTTTTTACTTAACTCATTCACTGCCAATGACGACTAAAGTCGTCATTTGCGTTTTTTTTACTGTTTGAGCATCGGAACGAGCCCCCGCGCTGAGAGAACAAACATCTCAGCCCTGAAGCCGATCTTCATCCGCATACGTCACAGATCACATGATCAGGAAGCAACACATCCATGTGTTTGGAGATCGTTTTGGGCCGTTCCTGTAAAAAAAGTGAGGCGCGAACCGGAAAAGCGTCTGCCGATCACAATTCGACAACGGATAACGTTCGAAACACGCGGATTCTTCCTGATGTAAGAGGTGAGTCTCCTCTTTGTTTTGGTTGTTTTGGCATCGACATCATGCTAGCACGCAACGTTCTGTGACTCTTAAAAAAAACAGTAAAAACGGTGAGAAACGCTGGCAGCGAAGGCCGTTAGTGATCAGGAAACGGCTGGCAGTGAATGGGTTAATGACCTAATGACCTTTTTATTTTCATTTTTAACAACAGATCACTTCTGTGAGGTAGCTTGAACAATCAAGTAATAAATAACATAAATTCTTCACTTTTGGATTTTATTGCAAATATAAGAAGTCTAATATAAAAACAGATCGCACTTCAACTTAAATACCTGGCAGGGGTCTACTTAGCCTCGGCCTCCAAAATGCTTAGATACGCCCCTGGGCATGGGACGGAGTTTTGAAGATGATCTGAATTGTATCAACTATATAAATACTACATGCTGGTAAGTTATTGCTTTATACAGGTACAAGCGTGTAGTGGGATCAATCTACCTGCATTTTATTTTTTTAAGAACTTTGTTTTGTTTCTTGGTTTTTATTTTCCTATCTTCCTGTCCTGTCTGTCTCTGTTCTTCCTGCATCTCGCAGTCCTCCAGACAAACTCCTGCCTGCTTCCTTCTTTTTCACCTCGCAAGTAACTTTTTAACTAGCAGATCAAATTGATCTTTTGACCACAAAAGAAAGCGGAGTGTGCACTGCGCTGCCCGGCTGCGCCAGTGACGAGCGCTGCAGCGCGAGCGCGACCACACGTCATGCTCAAATACAGACAGAACTTACCAGAGGGTATCTGCAGGTTTAAGGGAGCCAAATTTAAGACTTTTTAAGACCTTTTTTAAGGCCACTTTGACCAAATTTAAGCTATTTTTTAAATTAAATTTAAGCTATAATTTCCAGCTATTCCCTGGAACAGGTGCTAACCACGCCGTGAATGTGGGATTAGCCATCCAGTTACCATTAATGTTGCCATGTCTTCCCCATGGCGCAAACTCCCACTAGTTTGCTCATCTAAAAATAGCCCCCTTTCACAACCAACCGAATGTGTACGGTTCCGCTTACATCATACACAAAAAATGCCAAACTAACTAGAAATTCACGAAAATTTTATAGAAATAAAAGAATCTTGTTTATTGGGTCTTTGGTCATTTAAGACCTTTGGAAACTATTTAAGGATTATTTGTCATTTTTAAGGATTTTTAAGGCCTTAAATTTGGAAAAGCTAATTTAAGACTTTTTAAGATTTTTTAAGGACCTGCAGATACCCTGTACCAGAGAGAAAATGAACGGACATGAATGACTGTGTGTTAATTATATATTTTTTGGGGACGCCACTTAGAAACTGAGAAAATGTTTCTGTGGTCGTGTGCAGAACGCAGCTGGAGTTCATGAATAATCAGCGGTCTGCCTGCTGCGGATCGGGAAGTAAAGCCAGAGTCCCGATGAGTCTGAAACCACGTGATCAGGTCAGATTTCCGATCATGTGAGCGGATCGGGGCATCCCTACTGATCACACTCAAAAGCGTTCACCTTGTCACACGAACAGAACTTCTCCCTCCATAAAACGCCCATCTTCTTTTGTCACAGCTGCCATTTAGACGTTTCTAGTCTGAACACTTTCATATCTTTATTTAGACGGAATTTATTCTGACAGTAACGGCAGCTTTTATGTTTTTAGTAGTTTTATTTTTTTAAGCGTTTTTGTTCTCTAAAAAAATTATTATTTATTTATATTATCTGCAAAGATAAATACTTCTGCTGACTTCTCTGGTAATTTTTTTTTGTGAATTACAAAAATCAGTTAGAAACCAAAATGGGTTTTGTGGCTTCCAGACTGAAAGTTAATGAAGCTCTAAAACAGCCACTGCTTTGTTTGGTATTGATGGAATAAAATGACTCTTTATCACACCCTGGCTTGAAGCCAACGTGGTGGGAGATACGTCTTGCCAGAATCAATCCCCAAACTTAATTCAGAGCAGAGCACCAATTTAAATGTACCGATCTGAGACGCAACAGGGAATCTCATCACTCCACCAACTTAGAACACTTGCAGAAGAAGACGTTCAAGATGTTCTACTCACAACAAAGTCAGATTCAGAGTAATTTAGTAACTATAAGCACATGAGCTGGCAGGTTTGTTTTTGAAGGTCGGTACACTATTATGACTTCACATGCATGACTGGAGGAGGTCTGTTGGCCAGGTAACAGAATTTGATGCAGTTGAATTATAGAAATCTGCTGTTTTTGATGCCTAGCATGATTACATTTTCATTTACATGCAGAAAATGCAAATGTAGTAATAATTATCATCAGAGTTTAAGTTGCCCCGCTCAATATTCAGTATTCTGTCTGACAAACTCAAAAACACAGAAACTTATGTTTATGTTTATTTATTTAGCAGACGCTTTTATCCAAAGCGACTTACAGTTTATAACCTGTAGGGCGTGTTGTGATCTGTGGGGGAAACCGGAGTACCCGGAGGAAACCCACGCTTGCATGGGGAGAACACGCAACTCCACGCAGAAAGGCCGCAGCCGAGTTTAGAACCTGCGACCTTCGTGCTGCGAGGCAACAGTGCTAACCACTGCGTCACCATGCGGCCCAACTTGAAACTTGGTGAACCATCAGAGACTCACCAGCAGCAAAGTCCCCGTTCAGGTCGATGAAAGCATTAGAATGAGGAATGCGCATGTGGACGGACGAATTCAAGGCCTTCTGCCACACCTGATTCCTACAGAGAATTCAGACGGATCAAACATGACAGCAGTGGAAATACAATAAGGAACAAGTAGGGAAACAGGAAGTTTGTATTTACCTGTTCGTAAGAAAGCAGACTTCAGTAGACGAAGCGTCGATGGCACCAAAAACATCCGGGATCATGTCCCCATTGAAACTGGAGTAAACCAAAAATGCTTTTAAAACAACAATCACACAGGCTTGAGCTGAATATAACTGTAAGAAAGCATGTAAATGTTGCACAGAGCAAGTCAGTGTCTAAGCATACTTCATCCAGAGGTCAATCAGATGATTACTTACTCCATCACTAGAGGCTGGTCTGTAAGGTTCTTACTCAGCATGACCCTATCACCCAGATCTGCACAGAAGGAACACAGATACCAGTCCCTGATAACAAATGTCTACAGAAGCACAGCTCTCAGCAGAATGGTCTCACTGGACTGGAACCAGTGCCTCTAGATGTTAACACAAGACCTTAAAGAAGTTGTATTTTTATTTATTATTGAACTGCATTTTAGTCAAAGATTGTTTTTAAACATTTAAAAAATTCTGGATGTCACCAATAATTGAAAATAATATCTTATTTTATGGTGAAACAATGCATAATACTACACACACACACACACACACCAGGGTTTTCCCCCCTGATTTGGAGTTCTGACACAAGTCTTCACACGACTTTTGACTGAACTTTGCAGGACAAGCACATGTAAAAAACAACAAATACAATAAATGTATGTACTGATATAAAAACAAGCCATTATTTACAGCATATTTCAAATTAACAGTTTAATTTAAAATGGACTTGCAGCTCAACTTGTAAAAAAAATCTATTTACAAACTAAAACCCCAAAACAACACAGTGATGTGACGCTGGAGTCTTTGTGAATCGTTTGCTTTAGTTAATCATACCTAACGTCTGGTTGTTTCCCCAAAAGATGAAAACTGTTGTCACGCTGGAGCTGATCTGAGCTGTAAGAAGGACATCCATCTGAGAGTCTCCATCATAATCTCCAGGAACTACACTGGTGATGACTGTTCCCCTGTAAATACAACATAAAACTTACTTTAAAATTAAAGTTAGAGGCAAAGTAATCAAAGTTACTTTTATATTATTATAGAACTTTTAAGGATGACATCTGCTATAAACAAAATAAATGAAAAAAAAAACACCAGATTTATTTTAAGTACCTACTTTGGCAAAATATCCTTTGTGATCTTGACTTTGGGTTTGAAGTAAGGAGAAGTGGAGTCAGCCAAGAATATCAAGAGTTCAGTCTCTGAAAAAGAACATTTAATACATCATCCATCAGTAGCTATGAACAGTCCCAACAGAGACATATCAACGGTGTTTATTACAGTCAATAACGGCAGAAGGGCCACTTAGGAAAAGGTCGTGATAATCCAGAAACCTAAATAATAATCAGCTTTCATCCCAGCCGTGTTTTTCTCAGTTGTTGTTTTTAATAAAAATGAATCAGGAAGCAACGTTTTCTTCAGGAAGCTACAAAAAAGCACACATTTTAGGTAAATTACCTATCTGATATTTCTAAAAGCAATCTTCTTAACTCTAATTACACATGTATAGGTGACAGGCTGTAGCATAAGGTGTCTGAGGATGGTAAACAGAACCTACGTTCTCTGATGATGAAGATATCCGTCTGTTTATCTGAGTTCAAATCACCAAACGCCGCCACCGTCCCATTATTCGCACTTCCAAAAAGCTCGGCTGTTACATCCTGAAGAGCTACTGTATTGTATTTTCCCAGAATAAAAACCAAAAACGCCAAATGGTTTAATTTAAATGCCCACATCCTGCTACAGGTGCAGCTATTCACAACATCCACTGGTCGTAATACGGCACACTGCTTTACAGCTTCGAGAAACAGGAATTTATTCTGGTAAAATAACATGTTACAGCAAATATTGAACTTTACTTTCATGTAATTGGTTTATTTAATTTACTCATGTTGCTATGTAAAAGAAAGTTGCTGAAATAAAGGCAAATAATTCCATTACGATAGGTTTTTATTTACGTCACTGTCGTGAGCATGATTAGCTACACGGTTGACAGCAGTGTAAAGCTAATGAACGTAGGATAGAAAAACGCAGAAACGTACTTTCAAAATAAAACAAAGTTGTTGTTCAAACCAGACGCAGACTGAAAACAAAACACTATTATGGTTAATGAAGGGTTTAAATACAACTAAAATTTTAATATGTTGTTTAATTATGGTCTACATAATCATCGGTGCTCATTTAGAAGGCTTGCTGTTAACCTTTGCGTTTTATTTTGAAATACCCAAATCTGCCAATTTCTTGAACTTTCTCTTGGAGCTGACTCTGTGTAAATATGGCGAGCATAGCAGATGTCGGCTGGAAGCTCCTGGAATTCAAAGCCCGTTCAAAAAGATCAGGTCTGACTCTTTCTTTGCATGGTTAAACAGAACGTGACACTTCCGGTCGCTTCTCTTGTGCCAGTGCTTGTGCTTGTAAAGCGTCTTCATCCGAGCTTCAGTGTGGCTCGATGTGTACAACTTGTCCACTGCGGTGATGGTTCAAGCACGAAAGGTCAGGGGTGCACTTGCAACACTCAGTCGCTATTTTAGGATCTTCTCACTAGTTCTCGTTTCTCTTACATCTCACTGACATTTAGGTGTCCCGTGTTATTTAATTATGTTCAAATCTACAAACACACACATGGAAGTAAATGACTCAAAACTGACACTTGGCAGTAGAGATGCACCGATGCTGTTAGGAAGAGCTGAAACAGGCTTCAGCTTTTCTTTTACATGTTTGACCTGCTGATACAAATTACTGAACTGATTTGTCTCAAATAACTATAAACACACACAGAGATTCCTTGTAACCTAAATAACCATTTTGTAGGTGGGGCAAACAAAGCTGGGCTCAGGGCGTTTAAATCAGTTGACTGAAACTGACATTTTGTGGCCAAAAGGCTGAATTACCATTGTAAATGATATATTGTTGCACCTTCCACGGACCAACAACATACAGGCTAGATTAACTGGTGACTAAATAGGTGTGAGTGAGTGTGCGACTAGTTGTTTGTCTGGCGGATGGCAGTTCAAACTGATCCAGGTTCTATTGGAGGTCAGAGGATTTTTCCTCCCCACTGTCGCTACGTGCTTGCTTAGAATAGGGATTGCTGTAAAGTCAGTGACTCTGTACAATTTGCTGAGTTTCCACACAATGGAAATTTTTAACTAATTAGCATAATGAATTGATCTCAATTGGAATGCTTAATTTATGAAGTACATTGTGATGACTCTTGTTTTGATTTGGCGCCATAAACTAAGAGAACTGAACTGCATTGACTAGCGGCTTGTCCAAGGTGCCCCCCCTCACCTGATGACTGCTGGAGATGGTCACCACCTCCCTCTCTGTGACCCTAGTGAGGATGAGGCAGGTAAAATAACAGATAGATGGATGCTTGGAGCTCTAACTCTAAGTCTACCAGCTGGATCTCCTGTAACTAACTTATCTGGCAAACTTAAAACCTATAAAATTAGATGAAGTTTAAAAGCACAGAGACATCTTAACTGAATGAGTGAATTACTTTGAGGATGATCCTGTTTATAATCGTTCAGGACCTCTGCCACTCATTGTCTTAACCAGATGTTGGGTAGCTTTTGTCTAGCAGTCATCAGGCGAGAGGCGGGGGACACCCTGGACTGGTCTTAGTCCATCACAGGGACACAAACACACATACTCACACCTGGGGACAAGTTGGATCCTACAATCAACCCAACATGCACGCCTTTGGTCTGAGGTAGGAAACAGGAGGACCCAGAGAAAACCCACACATGTGCAAGGATAATAACATCCTAACTCCGCACAGTCGTCCTGCAGCTGGGATTCAGAAATGCATAACATGCATCAACTTCATTTCAAAATTTACAAACATACATCTTTATCTTATTTATTTAGGTTATTCACTCCATGGAAGCACAAGGAATGAAACGTATTTCTCTTAAAAACTACTTTTTAATACTTTCCTCAGACCAGTTGTAGTTTTTTTTTACACCTCTGACTACATGCCAGGGAGGCTCGCAGTGCATTGTGGGTAACATACAACATCAAATTAGATAAAATTGTAATTAAGACTTCTGGTTAACTTGATTATTATGATTCTTGAAGTAAAAATGTCATGAAAGTGATTTCAGTGCTTGAGTGAATAAGTGTGCAGTGATGGTGAGTTCATGGCCCAAGAAAACTAGTCAGATTTATGAGTTTCAGATTAGGTGATCACCAGTTAAACCAGTGCTGATTACTGGTGGATTCCAGCCGCCAGGTGATCATCTGGATACATCTCTACTTTAGGGCACCAGACTAACACAAACCTGCTGACAGCACGTATTCAGACAGGATTCACCTTAAACCGATAATAAAACATGAAGCAGTTCTGGATTTTACTCAATATAAACATTTTTATCTAAATCAGATCAGGAGATTGATTAAAACAGCTTTCAGAAAACAACAATTATGTAATTCTACAATTGTATTAATGACTGTTGTAATTATAAATATCATAACTGTATTTCTCTCAACAGTTACCATAACTTCCAATCCAACGCGTTTAAAGTGCACTGTGATTTTGTTTAGCATGTTGATGATGATGATGGCGGTGATGATCACAGAGTGTAATTGACTGATGATTGGTGCATGTCTAAAATCTAACTCCGTGCTACTAACTCCTTCCTGTGAATTGCTGTAGATTTCTGAATTAGCTGAGAGAGACGATTGGCCTTAATTTCACCTATTGAGAATGGCTGTTTCAGTGGCTGCCAAAGCTCGGTCCCATCCTGAAGTTCTCAGACTCGGTAAGTAAGAGCCTCAGATCCGTGCACGAGATCAGAAGGGTCTCGTTAGTGCACTCAGCGTTTCATTCGGCTCCTTTTCAATGTTTAGTTTGTTTGAAAATAAGATTATTTTTGTCTTTCACAGATAATGGTTCACAAAGACATTTCTACGTTATGAGAAAATGATATAAACTGAGATGTAACCATTTTAATTCTGTCGCTGGCCCTTTAAATCCTTGACAGGACTCCTCTTGTTCCTTAACTGAATGTAATGATTCAAATGAACACAACTCGGTACACATGCTCTCACACTTCTTATCTGACAGATAAACCAAATCCATAGTTTCTTCCTGTTTTAGATGGCCCCGTGACATTTTTTTTTCACTCGGGTCAAGTGAAAGTGTTCAGAGAAAGACTAGAGAGGGTTTGTAGGTCCCCGTTGTTTGTAGTTTAATGAACCGCTCAATGGATTTTAATGAAGCACAGCCAACCAAATAACTGGGAGGGAGCCTACGTTCACACTGCAGGCCTCGATGCTCAATTCCCATTTATTAGAGTAAATGTGATTTATTTTTTTTTTGTGGCTGTTTGCACTATGACTGAAATACAACATCAAACTCTCCAGTGTGAACGCTTTGCGGCCCCAAAGCGACCCGCATGCGCAGAAGACAAGAAGTCACAGTCGGTCGAGCTGAATCCAGGAGGGGCGGAGTTGTGATGTTAAAGTTTCCACTGACAGTTTCTCCACAGGATCAGGATCACACCTGTTAATTCTTCCGTTTTGGGCAGGACAGTGGCGGTGCCAAGGGGTGCTAGGGGGTGCTATAGCTACCTCTGGATTAGTCATTGCACCCCCAAGTTAGAAATTTTTTTTTACAATTTAATTTTAATTTAACGTGTGGATGTTAAAAATAAAAAACATGTTCATCTGACCAAAGAGACGTGATCGAAACAGATACCGCATAGAGGAGAGCCAAAAAGGCTGCGAGTTTAGCGAGCTTCAAAAGTAGGAGCCTTTAACGTAGATACGCTTCTATAAATCTGGCCTTGTGGTAAGTAGTAGCTACGCTGCCTGGCAAGAGGAGAGGGTTCTGCAACGTGACGGGCAGCAGTAGCTCAGGAGGTACAGCTGGCTGTCCAGCAATCGGAAGGTTGCAGGTTCAATCCCAGTTCCCGACATAGAACGCTGCTGTTGTGTCCTTGGGCTAGACACCCAACCCTCCTTGACTACTGGTGGTGGTCAGAGGGGCCAGCCTTGCCTCTGTCAGTGTGCCCCTGGGCAGCTTTGGCTACAGTGTAGCTTATTATCACCATTGTGTGAATGGATGAATGATGCACTGTAGTTTAAAGTACTTTAGAGTCCTATGGCTCTATAAAGCACTGTACAAGTGCAGGTCATTCATTATATATATATATATATATATATATATATATATATATATATATATATATATATATATATATATATATATATATATATATATATAATTCATTTGTAGTCACTTTATTTATGAATCTTTACAAGCTAATGAATCTCAAAGTATACGACGGGCATAGTCAAAACTCACGTTATTACAAATTAAAACTGAAGAACAGCGTGCGTGTGATTCAGGGTGCAAAGTGGATTAGAAAATAACTTATAGCTCCATTCACTTAAAGTCTCTTTCCGGAGTATTTCACTTCTCTGATGGCACCATCTAGTGGCTGACAAGCATATCACACAAAAAGTCTCTCGCTCTGGTTTTTGAAGATGGCGAATTCACGTTTCTGTTTATAAATGTGCTTCTGTAGCCGACAAACAGCTACGACACGCTGTTTTACGAGTATTATTCTCATGTTATGTTGCATTCTCATATATTTATATGTTAGGGGCTTACTTGTCCGTGAAAAGTTCATCAGCTCTGCGTCAGTCGGGGTATTCCTTAAATTTGCAACGTAAGCGGTAGTCTAACGCTATTGGTTAGTTCTGGTTGGCGCTCAGTTTCCTGTGGAGCTCTGCAAGGTAGGGGGCGTGCTTAGCCCAAAACAAAAAAAAGACATATTGCTTACATTATATCACAGTACATGAAAAGATAATCACTGTTACGGCTTTCTGAAAAATCATACATAATTTCTGAGAGGGGAAAACTCCGGAAAGATACTTTAAATAAATGTTCTCTTTGTTCCGGGGACCCATGAGCCGACTGGTATACAGGTGCTGCTATCACACACACACACACACACACACACACACACACACGCACGCACGCACGCACGCACGCACGCACGCACGCACGCACACACACACACACACACACACACACACGCATGCACACACACACACACGCAAACACACACACAGCTTCTTGGATTACAGTAAATGTTTCTGCCATAAAAATAGGATCATTTTTTGTTTTTATCTCCAGACCATTTCCCAGACCTGTCTGTGTTTAGGCATTGTGCAGAACTGTGTGTTGGATGATGATGAGGAGGATGATGATGATGATGATGATATTTTTAGAACAAACATAAAACCAAGAGAATTTAAAACAAAAACCTGAACGTCCAAAGCTTGGTGTCAAGCTCTAAATAAAAATAAAAGCAGCATTTCTGAGAATGTCTTTGCTTTTTCAAAGTGACAAAACCACCTTTATTGAGAAGACGACATGAACATGTAGAAAACTGCAGTTCTGAGCTCCACTCCAGTTGATGGAATCCCAAAGCAGTCACTTACAGCACTAATAACGTGGTTTCCATTGGTCCTCATGCCTAATGTGAGTCATGGGAATGTTTAAAGCCAGTCCAACACCGAAAACTCCCGTTTCCCTTTTCTGTGCTGATGTTTGAAATGAAAATTATTCCACTCTGCTCTTTTAAAGTGTTAAAACTGGCTTTGTGGCTTGCTGCAGCTTTTAAGCTGATGGAAATTATGCTAATTTGAGTAAGAATGTGAATTTTTCAGTACCTGTGGTGCTGACCCAAGGTCGGAGCCATTAAAATGCAAATCTAACAAAGAGAAAAGTGTCTGAAAACCAGAGGGCGCCTTATAGGAGCGGGTGGAGGGGTTCCTCCCGCACACTCGGCTCTGAGGGGGGATGAATGCCTGCTCCAGTGTCGCTGTGCTGTTGGAGTGTGAAGCTCTGGCCTGACTTGTTTTTGTGCTCAGCCCCTTTGTTGCAACACGAAACACTGAAATTCACTGCTTGTGTTTTCGGCTCCCTGCTTATTTTTTGTGCTCTTCTCAGAAAGCATATTCATTTACATTTTTAAAGTCATTTTAATGAATTTAACCATGTTTACTTTTGAACTTTTTTATTTTCATGAAGTAGCTTTCTTACAGTCATTTATTTCATTTAAGTTTAAGAAGAGGAGGTAAATGTGGTAAACCTAAAGAACCTCCTCTGAGACTTGTTCTGGGGGAGCTGTCCTGATCTGGACTTTGAGCTGATGTGTGTGTAATAAACGTGTCCCTCCTTAGGCTCCATCTACGAACCTCTGAGGCTGTCCAGTCTCCAGCGAGATGATGAGCCTCTGTGGGAGAAGCTGGACCGTTACTACAATGCAGGTACGTACACTCACCTTCTCTTTAATGACATAATAAGGATATTTGCCCCGGACATGTGGTGGCCCTGCTGAGAGCCATGAAGAGTGACATGTCTTATTTTGTTCATGATAAGTGACAATTTAAAAACATTTTTATTGCTGCATAATGAACTCGTGTGTATTAAGTCTATTTGCATTTGTTTCCCTCGCCACTGCATAAAGTACGAGGTAGTTTTAAATGGTAATTAGGCCAAGTTAAGTGTATTTCTGTACAAAGGTTAGAAATGTTCTCTTACCTGTTGTAAACAGCTTCCTGAACAGCCTCCGTTCAGAGAAACAGAGTTCACACCCTACAGGACTGATGAGCTAACGGTTAGGCTAAACTCATTACAGATCCAAACTGACTGCTGCAGTCATGAAGTTCCTCTCATCTCCATAATCCATGGAAGGGTATTTTATAAATGTTTAAACTGCTATAAGTTTGAATAAAACTTTATATACAAGGTATAGTGTGGTGATTGCGTAGAATCTCAGTCATCCAAGCCTGATAATCTAGTGTGGTGTGTATTGCAGAACATTCAGAAGTGAGTGTTAGTGACACCAGAGCCTCCAGATGTCTGGGCAGCAACAGTAAAACAAAAGTGTTGTTTACCCAAAGATCGACTCGCGTTGTTCTCTGCTGCTTCATTAAGACTTAATGCTCGGATTGAGCTTTGTGACTTTGGGAGTCAGTCAGTCATAAACTTGTGTTTTACACAAACACAGATCTAATGGTCTGTAGTCTCCGTCTCCTGAATTACTTTTGGCTCCTGTTTTTCTAAAATAGAACCACAAAGTAGAAAAAACTGTCATGGAAAAGGCTAATAAAGGTATATATATATATATATATATATACACACACACACATATATATATATATATATATATATATAGATATATATATATATATATATATGTGTGTGTGTATATATATATATATATATATATACACACACACACATATATATATATATATATATATATAGATATATATATATATATATATATATATATATATATATATATATATATATATCTATATATATATATATATATAGATATATATATATATAGATATATATATATATACTGGGTATTTACTTTTATTAGTTGTACACTTTTTTAACACAGAGGTGTTTTTTTCCCACTTGGCTCTGCTGCTGTTTTGGTCAGAGCTGTTGGATTCATGCTGATGCATGAACATTTAACCAGTGTTATTTTAACTAGAGTGGATACAAATGCCCTCTCTAGTGTTCATTTAAAGCTGCAATAGCAAATCTGCAAACAAGCTAGATTTTAAGGTCACGGGACACTCACCCTAACCCTTGGGTGTCTTCTGCTGGAGCCAGACACCCATCTTTCCAGAGGAAACGAGATGGCGCTAAACACCAGTGGCCCTTTCTAGGTCCAAATGTCTTTTGTTTATCTGTGACTTCAAATGGTGTTTTTGTTTTTGGGACTATGTTATTTTGTCCTAAAGTTGAAGTGGAAGCAGCTGTTCCCCCAGGCGTATCAGCGTGATACTGCCGCCACGGCGTGTGTAGGACACGCCGTGGCGGCATGGCATTGGGGGAATTTTGCGGCATTGGTGCCGCCACGCTTGGTAGTAAAATTACCGCAGTGACTTCTTTGTGAATGCATATTATACCTTGGCGCAACAGAGGGAGGTGTCATGATCACGTGGGGGGTTACTGCCGAGCTCCGGACGGCAGCTAGATTGAAAATGAAAGTAAACACTGGCACAAGTTTTGTTTTGGTAAATAGAATCAGCCGAGATGATAAGCTGGAGCGATGCAGCGTTCCAGGAGTTCCTCTCAGTTATTGTTGGAGCTCAGATCACCAGAGACTGCACAGCGGCATAAAGGCTCCCTCGTGCCGCCACGGCGTTGTGGCTAATTGGTGGCATTGTTTTCTAAAAGAGCCTTCCTTCTCAGATATTATTGAGCGGAGAACCTCTCACACCAGTGGTGTTCTGTTGCTGAATATGTGAGTGTGTTATGAGCGGAGGACCCGGGGACGTGCGGCAGTTTGGTGAGCCTGACAACCGGATGGTCCAGTAGTTACTTTTGGTTCAAAGCATGTTATTGGCAGAGGTTTTTAGACAAATCTGAGAGAACCACTTTATTTATTGATTTATTTTTCGATCTCCACAATATATTAATAGCTATACTATGTTAGAACGTTGTTTAGAGGCATGCACACATGTTGAAGCTATACTTTGTGTTCCACATTTGCGATCGCAGCTTTAGTACTGAGTTTTTGCAGGGTATGAAAATGGAGAAGGTGTTTCTGTGCATTAAGATTTAAAACCATTTTTCCATGGTAACGATTCCACCCTGCTGCCATGCGGTCGACGGGAGTGTGCACGGGCAGCACGGATGAAACAAGCTACACAGAAAAGAAACAATGCTTTTGTTTATGAAAGTTTTGCTCATAATAGTGGTTTTGAAAAAAGGAAAAAGCTGAAAGAAGTCAGAGGACAAGCGTGCTGATGGAGGCCAGTGCAGGCGATAATTCTAAGATATGTAATCAGCAAAGGGGCTGCAGCTTCCCTGCAGCAGAGATAAATACACATTAGCACTGATTGCTGAATTACAGCAGCTGTGAGTGCAGCACTGTGACAGTAGCAACACACACACACACACACACACACACACACACACACACACACACACACACACACACACACACACACACACACACACACACACAACCCCATCTTACAACTACACAGCTTAAGCTAGCCCTTTTTGCTGCAAGTCTGACAGACGTTAAACGGGGGAGAAGTGTCTTTGTAGCAGTTTGCGTTGCGGGGATGTTTGACATGACATGAGGTGAGAAACTAGATCGTAAGCCACCTTCACAGTAAAATCTTCGTTTTCCATTTGCTTTGCCTTTTGGTGATGAACTGGACTCAATCTGCGTTTTATTTTAGAGAAAAGTCAATACAAGTGATACGATACAGAGAGCAACAGAGGGAGCGGGCCAAGCGTTGCACTTCATCTGTCCAGATAGCACTGGCTCTAGTGTTCACAGGGAAGATGCAGGTTCTGCTCCTGGGTTTATGTGACTGTTAGGTTCTGATAGAGGAGCTCAGCATGTTGTCCCTGAGGGTTGGTGCTTATGGTTCCATGTTGGGCTGAGGCTGGACTTTTTGAGCAGGTTTTGTAAAAAAGGCAAAGGCTCATGTTACAGTAGAGCAGACAAGTCTTGGCGTGCTGCTTGACTGGTGGCCCATTGAGAGTCACGTCTCTGTTCTTGTTTCTGACACGTCTGATGACCCAAACTCGGATCTAGAGGTGGTGAGATAAGGTGCTTTTATTAAGGATGTATTGAACTTTTAACATGTATTCGTTTTGAAACTAACATTATAAAATACAGACCGCTTTATTATTGAAAGGCCAAATGTAACAGGCTAGTCCCTGCCTTGAGACGACTCTTGTCGTGATTTGGCACTATATAAACTGTTTTATTAATAATCAACTCTCTAGTTTATAGCAAACAACAAATTATTTTACACCCAGATTTCACAATTTCTTTCAGATACAAAGATTCTGATAAACATCGAGCTTACATCACACCACCTACACATCACACTCCATCACCGCATGCCCACTCCATCACATCTCATTATTCACATCTTGTCATGTATAATCATTGGTTTAGAAAAGAATAAAATTCCTTTTTAACTATATACCTGACTGTCTGAATTAATACGAAGTGTGTTTATGGTCCCTGAACAAGTAAAAGTAACTATAATCTTCTGATTAAACTTCAAAGATCAATCAGGTTGATATTTCATATTTATATGGAATCATCACATCTTATTGGTCATAATTAATTAGCAGTTGTTACGCTATGAAGTGTGACCGCTACAAAGTGGCAAGCCAAACCAGTCTTATTCAAATCATTTCCCGACGTTTTCACAAAGCTACAATTCTAATCCCAGCCTGATCAGCTGCGATTAAAACTACGATCCGACGGCAAATTCTGGACGTAATTCCGAAGTTCATACCGGAGATAATATATTTTTGGTTAATATTCCAGACATCGCGTCTGAAGCTGTGTTCGTTTTAGTGACCCGTGCATAGTGGCGTGACTTGGCATAAAAGTGCTACAGTCACAGCTCCGTGCGGAAGTGCGATCACGAAGTACATTCCGTCAACTACCGCTATACCGACTAATTACTACGAGAGCCTTTGTGTGGTACGCCGTATTCTGCTGAAGGGCTTTAAAATTTTAGCAATTTGAACCGAACATCTGGGCTTATCAATCCATGCCTGCTAACGTGATAAGCAAAGCTAGCATTGCTAACGTGAAGCACGGTTAGATACCGCCGCTGAATCAGATTCAGCGGCGGTATCAGCCAACTGTCGCAGTGACTGTCTGCGTCTCTACTCGCTATCCCTACGGGGTAAAGCTCTGGCGTTTTTAGCCGTATTTAGTCCTCTGCTACTGAGAGACAATCTCTCTCTACTCGGCAATTTCGCCATTTTGGCTCTGCGTCCCTCTCGTGTGTAGAAATGACATATCCTACCCCTCCCTCATTGTCTTGCTCTCTTGGCACTCAAACGCCTTCTCTTGGCATCTCCATGGCACAAACCTTCTTCCTGTCTTTCTGTGATTCTTGTGGTAAATTATCATGCTTTGTTTTTCAAACCTTGTAGCACACTTTTAGCACTATTCTAGCATTGCTTGTATGTCTTATTGCTCCCATTTTAGTTGCAGGTTAGTGATGTATCCTTTTATGTTTTTGAAGTAAATTCTTAATGAACTCATTTTAATATTTTCACAGATCTTGTATTTTCAACAAAATTCTACTTTTAATTTTCAGAATAAATTAGTTTTAGCCATAATAAATGGAAATATGAAAGTGAAAACAACATTTAGTAGGAAGCTCTGAATAAAGCCAAAATATTCAGGCTAATTACAGTGTTGCTTGTGGGACGTGATTGCTGTTTGTTTCACAAACCGTTTGAATGAATGTTGCTTCATTACATCATAGACTGGTGCTGGTTGTGTTCCAGGCCAGTTCCTAATATAATTTAACAGGAAAGAGTTTGCTAATGTTATGAATAAGTCATAAATGTCACTAAATGTGCCTGACCACTGTAATACGATGAGTATCCCTTTGTATGGGAAATAGCTGGCCCCAGTCTCACTGTGTGGTCAGTCAGCATGAGCCCAACCAGAAAAGTCTATAAAATAGCCTTTCAGCTGGGCTTCACTTTACTCTTTGAGGTTGAATATCGAATGGCCTCCCTCGCATCTCTAGTACTTAGTTAAGTACATCAATTACCCCAATTTTTCAAAGAGTTAATTTAAAGAAGAGCTTCGCTGCGCCCTTGGGATACAGTAAAGCAGCAAGCTAATGGGCAGATTCATTAAAAGATCCAATAAGCACTCATCTCTCCTGCTGTGGTTTCACGCAATAGTCTTGAAATGTTTGAATGTAAATTAGAGTTTTTGCAACCAAACGACTTGTATTTTCTCCTTCGTCACTGTCCTTTACCTGTAGCATGTATTTACTTAATTATTCTCATCTGATTGCTTGGTAGATTATATTAATATTGGATTGGAGTCTCTCAGAGACCAAATGTGGCTCATAGCAGTGATGGCAAATGGATTGGGATTGCTGAACCACATAGATGAAGAGGATTGTACAGATGATGTCTGCAGTGACACATTTGCAAGAAAACGAATTGGAGGAAATAAGCTATAATCCGTAGAATTTATGATTAGACACTGATGTTCCTCTGACAGAATTACAAAAATGGAAATGACTAAAATATTGGACCAGTGTTCCTTTTGGGTCGAACACATGTAATTTTCTAAACAAAGGATTATTAGAACCTAGGAATGTTCCGATTAAGATTGTTTTTGTCCAATGTGGAGTCAAGTCAAGTTCAAAGAAGTGATTTCTGATACTTGAAGAACTTAGTTCATGTTTTGTTTCTGGTATAGCAGACATGCAGACAGCAAAATAAAAGTACATTAAAGTTCTTAAACCCAGTGCATGTGAGTTTATGTAGAGGTGCAGGGACACATTTAATCTCAAAGGTGCTTCTTCCTGCAAGCTGATGTCTTCTCACCATTTATTTTTTATTAACGGTGTTTAATAAGGAGTTGGTTGTTAACATGTTGTATTCATCTCTAATTAGTTTTAGGTAAACACTGCTATTACCAGTCGGTAATATTAGATATTCCAGCTATGTTTATAAACCATGTTTCAAACTGTGTTCATGAGTTCAGTTGAAAGAAGTGACTACTAAAACAGACCAGTTAGACTTCATACCCGGATAAGGAAATCCCTACTCAAACTTTTTATGTAATTACAGATACTGCTGCTGCTGATTAATGAAAAAACAGAGTTTATAGATCCTTAATAAAGTATCACAGGCTTAGAAACACGTCACAGCTCATTGCCGGACTTTTATTTGTTGTTTCATCGCAACTTTTGAACTTTTCTTGCCTGAATTGGACCAAAAAGAGCGCCTTGATGGCCGCTCTCGTGGTCTGCCCGTATCTATTTTGTTCTACATGTTTGTGTGTTTATGTCTATGTTTCAGGATGCTGGGGCATTGACAATAACGTTGATTCTGAAAATCTGAAACTACGCTGATCAGTTGTTTTCCAGGAGTAAGTTGTGTTTAGTCTCACCTCAGGTCATTGTGCAAATTAAACACAGAAGCAGCAGATATACCTGCTATGAACCAGGTGTGCGGAGTGGTGTGTGTCCTGTGTGTTACGGCTGAATGGACCATTTTCACTCTTCAACACACTTCTGGCAGATATGACACAGCCCATTAGTCTTCTCTGATGGAAGGAGGGTGTGTGTGTGTCAGCAGTATATGGCTTGTGTGTTTTCATTAGGCAGTGTGTGTTTGCGTGTTGAGAAAATTACAAAAGACAATGCGAGAGCTTAGTGCATGCAACAGGTGTAGCTCTCAGTTAAAACCAATTTGTTGCTATCAGTGAGCACAGCGTTGCCTACAGCGGCGGCTTCATGGAAACCTCATAGATTGTTAGAAAAGCTCTGCCAGATTGCTGCGTGCGGAGAATGCAGCCCTAAATACTGAGCTGGTTTAATTGTTGTGTTGGGTGGTGGCTGGAAGCGCTTGTCCAATTCCAGCTGGGAACAAAGCCAACATTGTTATCTCCACCACACAGACCCTCTTTTCAATATACCTGCTTTCTTTCGGTTTCTGGGAGGGGAAAAGGTGGAGAAGGGTGAGGCTGGATGACAATCACAAATCCAACCAGCTCTTTAAAAAATGATTTTTCTTTCCGTAGTTTGTTTTGGAGCAATGCCTCGAGCTCGGGGGAAAGCTGTGGTGTTGAGCTTCTGCTGCTCCTGCGATTAGGGGCTATGTTTCCATTATTGAGAAAATAAAACTTTCCCTTCATCTCCTTCATCACTCCATCTTTTCTCTCTGCTAGTGTTCCGGTCTCAGACTGCTCTGGCTTCTCATTCATGCGGCGTTATGGTTCCACTCACTGACTGGGCCTGCTTCCTGATAAAACTGGAGGCAGGCTCTGCTGTCTGACTCACTCTGATTTATAGAAGAAGCTTTTAACTGTAATACTTTATAATTCAACCTTACAAAAGAATATATCCCATATTATCAATGTAACATTGTAATATCTCTGATCTTATATCTTAATATCTTTTTTTAGCAGTTTGCACAGCGTTTTTGGCCTTTATGTGTCTGTTTTATTCATTTTAATGAGTAACTAATGAATAATACATAAATAAATGTGATGTGAAAATGTAAATATGAAATAAAAAAATGTGGTATTTTAATGTAGGTTTTGATATTGTTCAGCATTCCTTTATTATAGTTTTTACATTCCTTTGTAACATTTCTCAGGCAGCAAAACATGGATGGTTGTTATGATGGATGATAAATGACCCGCACTTGTGTAGCGCCTTACGGAGTCAGAGGACTCTAAAGCGCTTTACGCTACAGGGTTTATATCGTAAGGGTCCATATTGGCGCATGAACCTTTCCTTATGCCGGCAACAGAGGCGAATGAATGCCTCCACCCATGCACTAGTCCCTGTGAAATGAAAAAGTTATATTTTATATGTATACGTTTCAATATAAATGTATAACAAGCCTTTTACTATTAAAATTGTGTATATATTTGTTAAATCAAAAATGTAAGCGAGTTACTACCCGCTAGCCACCGAAGCTGCAACTTCTAAGCAACTAACCAACCATAGCTAACTGTTTTGGATATTAAAAAAATATTTCAGATATCAGCCCGATAGCTAAAATTAGTTGACTTACATTTAAACTGGAAGTTTGCACCGGAAGTCAAATTCAAATTCAAATTTTATTTGTCACATACACAGTCATACACAGTACGAAATGCAGTGAAATGCCTTACAGTATACAGCCAGAGCTGCTGGCTCCTGGTCCGCCATCCTTTTGAAAACACCGTGGTGTATTCTTGGAAGGTTTTGACTGAAGGAAGGCAGCAAGGCACCTCCCGTGTGTCCTTGCTCAGCTAGCTTAACAGTTAACAAACGGAGAACAGAAGCCTCGGTAGAACATGAACATTGGAACACGCCTTGGTGGTTCCTGATGACGTACCTCCCAGGCATCTGGGGTGGGGCCAAGACATCAAGGTGCTGTTCCTTTTTAAATTGTGTATATATTTGTTAAATTAAATGTATAAGCAAGTTACTACCCGCTAGCCACCGGAGCTGCAACTACTAAGCAACTAACCAACCATAGATAACTTATTTGGATCTTAAAAAACAACATTTTTAAGTAGTTGACTTACTTTTAAACTTGAAATTTGCCCCCGAAGTAGCTGCCGGCTTCTGATACGCCATCCTTATGAAAATACCGTGTTGTATTCTGGGTAATTTTTGACCAAGGCTAGGCTACAAGACACCTCTTGTGTATCCTCGCATTGAGAAATACCCAGGGTGTTTCTCAATGCCAAGGAACCTTGCCTTGATGTCTTGGCCCCGCCCCAGTTGCCTAGGAGATATGTCATCGGGAGCCGCCAAGACGTGTTCCAATGTTCATGTTCTACCAAGGCGTTTGTTCTCCGTTTGTTAGTCGATTAGCTAGCTGAGTGAGGATACACTGGAGGTGTCTTGTAGCCTAGCTGCGGTATTTTCAAAAGGACGGCGGATCAGAAGCCGGCAGCTACTTCGGGGGCAAATTTCAAGTTTCAAAGTAAGTCAACTAATTTAAAATGTTTTTTTTTTTTTTTTTTAGATCCAAAGAAGTTATCTCTTTGGTTAGTTGTTTAGTAGTTGCCGCTTCGGTGGCTAGCGGGTAGTAACTCACTTTTATTTTTAATTTAATAAACATATACACAATTTAAAAACTAAAAGGCTCGTTATATATTTATATTGAAACTAATACGTATAAAATATAATGGTGTCTCCCGTCTCATGTGACGTTACGTCACCGCCGTGGAAGCCGCGGTCACGTGATATAAGTCTGTTCCATTTAATAGCTTTCTTTGACCAAGGAAGGACAGTGTCCTCGAAAGCAAGGCGGCTGGCCTCGCAAGACATCGCCTCGCAAGGCTAGGCGCCTTGACATTGAGAAACACCCCCAGAGTGACTCTAACTGTGTTTCAATTAAATTCACCCCACGTGCAACCGTGCAATATATGGAACAAAAGATAAATTCCCCTTAGATGTTAATATGGTTTTAACCAAACTATAATATAATATAATATGGGGTGACGGTGGCACAGGAGTTAAGTGCTCGCCCCGTAATCGGAAGGTTGCTGGTTCAAGCCCCGCTCAGTCTGTCACTGTTGTTGTGTCCTTGGTCAAGACACTTAACCCACGTTGCCCGCTGGTGGTGGTCGGAGGGACCAGTGGCGCCAGTGCTCGGCAGCCTCGCCTCTGTCAGTGCGCCCCAGGGCAGCTGTGGCTACATTGTAGCTCATCCCCACCAGTGTGTGAATGTGTGTGTGAATGGGTGAATGACTGACTGTGTTGTAAAGCGCCTTGAGGGGTTTCAGGACTCTAGAAGGCGCTATATCAAATACAGGCCATTTACCATTTACCATTTAAATGAACTTTACTCAAATGAATAAAACTGATATTACTTATTTATTATTGTATGGTTTGAATGAATTACTAATATGTATTTTGTCCACTTTAACTGAACGTTAACTAATAAAAAAAATGTAATTTTTTTATTGACAGCAGCTACACCTACACTTTCACTGTTTACTGAAATATTAAAACAAGTATTAATGTTGCATAAACGTTTAGGCGTTGTGCATCGTAAGGCTATTTTTATGAGTAAACGGGGCTTTTATTATCTGTTTTTCATTCTACAGATGTTACTGTTGTCCTACAGGAAACGATATCACAGCGTCAGCAGGAAAAGTTATCGCTGAGGCCGACATGAATGATGAATACCACACTTTGTGTTTTCTCTATTTTCTTGTGTCATTTACTGTAAGGCTCTTCAGGTATCTTATTACTCTTAAATTTTTTTTTTTTTGCTCTTCTCTGTTTTCATCTTCCTCTTTTCCATTTCCTCCTCTTCTCTCCACCCTGTCGGAGCTGTGAAATGGTCCATTGTAAAAGAGCAGCCTGTGTGCGTCTGAGACATTAGCTGCTGATTTAGTGGGACATTAGCTTGATGGATGGCAGGACAGAAAACTCCCAACAACAGTTGATTAGCATACGGAGGAAAATTTTAGCCCTGGAACAGAACAATGTTCATCTTTCTCAGTGTTTGAGTTCTTCATTTTGCTTTTGACTGGACCTCCTGAATAACCTCCTGGGCAGTAATGAGCCACAGATTACCCGAGACACAGGATATCAGGAGTGTGCTGCAGTAAATCTACACGAGCAAGGTCATTCTAATGACTTATAACACAATAGTTACTATAACTGTAACTACAGCTGCATAACATCTGAACCAAACATGGCTTTTAGTGCCACTTTCATCTGAAACCACAAGTTAGTTGTGCTGTAGCTAACAGCAGGGCCGCTCAGACCTTACCTAACCTCTGCGGATGTTTGGGTCTAAGTGTAGTTTTTACACCTGTCGGTTGACAGATGCTGACATGCATCTCCTCTTTTTCAAGTTAGCTAAAGAAAACATTGTTTAAAGTGGTTTAATATGAAAGTCACAGATGTTCCTGCACCCCGTTAGCTGTTTTTGGACAAATGGTAAATTTTTTGCTAAAGATGAGGCAAAGCAGAAGATGATGTCAGAGTTTCATTTACATGGGATGAATCACATGATCCATCACTAAAGGTGTGGTTCCACTTTGTGGCCCAGAACAAGGGCCATCGTGCCCCTTTCACAGTAGCATCGGCTCCACACCGGCCGGATAGCCCCAGCCTTGCCCAGTTGATTCCACACATCTGTTGCTTAGTAATGCAAGGAATGCAGTCTGAGAAGTTCTCAGCTCCTAGGTAATCAGCAGGATAATGCTGTAAGCCCAGGTGGGCTGATTACCCACCAGTCAGAGGCTTCCCCTAATGGAAAATGTGAGAATAAGTTGGCTTATCATTCAGCAGTGGGTGTGTTGGCCCTGGCCAGCCTGGAGCAGACCACCTCAGGAAGAGGGCTGAAAAGCAGTCTGGTTACACCCTGAAAAAAGGCAGGCTATGCTAATGTAGAAGTTCTCCATGCTATCCAGACCATGCTAGTGTGAAAGGGGCTTTTAAATATGTTGCAACGTTATTATTTGATAATCAGTGCATGCAAAAATAATATTGCACAGAAATGCTTGAAATGCAACAAGTCATAGACTCATATGGAAATAGCTGGCCCCAATAAAATTGGCACGCATCTCCTTTCAGTCTGTTTGACAATTACAGACCATAATGTCGCACCGATACAAATGATAGTGGTAAAAACTCTGAAACGCATGCGTCAAAAATATACAAAGACGTGTGTTTCAGCCCTGTGACTTTAGTTCTATTTGAGTTTTCATGTAAAACAGCTAACCTGTTTTTTGTTCCTTATTAAAAAAAATCCAACTGACATTGAACTGAGTTTGTACCATAAAATAATTCCAGGACTCTTTAAAGTTAGGAGAATTTACTTGGCCCAATAAAAACCCCGATCTATTCCTGTGTTTTCATATGAGCTGGCACTTCATTAGGAGGTGGACTTTTGAGAGGTTTATTAATACGCCTCCTAATTCACCCAATCAATCACCTAATCCCACTGCCAATGAGACTGCCACCTTCAGCTGACAAAGTCATGAACACAGAGAGACATTTCCACTCCTACGATCCTCTATCAGTTCTAATGTTCTAATCACACACACACACACACACACACACACACACACACACACACACACACACACACACACACACACACACACACACACACACACACACACACACACACACACACACACACACACACACACACACACACTCTCTCTCTCTCTCTCTCTCTCTCTTTCTCCCCCCCCCCTCTCTCTCTCTCTCTCTCTCTCTCTCTAATCTTCTATCTGTCTTTCCCCCATCCCCGTCCTCCTCTGTCTCCTTCAGTCCCTCACAAATCTTTTTCTCCTTTGTTCAGAAACAAACTGCAGTCCAGAATAGATGTCCCCATTCATTTCCACCAGCGTAATGTCCTGATAAAGAAATGAAGTGATCCCTAGAGACACATTAGTCATCAGTGAGGGGACCTCTGCAGGAGAGGGGTGTGTGTGTGTGTGTGTGTGTGTGTGTGTGTGTGTGTGTGTGTGTGTGTGTGTGATTACTGTCTCAGAGGCCCTATGTTTAAGTATGCCATATTTCAGCATGCGTTACCGGAGGGCTGCAGTGTGTTTATGCATTAGGAGGTTTGAAGCATTGTTCTGTCCTCCTCAGTAACTAATTTGGAGGATGTGCTTTGTTCAACCTGTAAGTTTATTTTTGCTCATGCCTGGGTTGTTCCTGGATTATCGGGATACAGCCCCAGCTGAATACCCTGTGTCCATTTATTTCTAAACAAATATCTGTCCTCATTATGTGCTGCGGTGATCCCCAGCCTCTGTGCTAACTCTGGCAACATTTGTAAAAGTTGGTTTCCGTAGTTTGTAGAGGAATTGTGGGATTTCAGGTGTAGCTGTTGTACCTGTAGACCTTTTAGGATTGATCCAGGTATGTTAGGGTGAAAAGGTTTCTGAACAACTGGAGTGATTCTAGAAGAATTGAAGTAGTTAAATCAAATTATTTAGTCTTCAAAGGACAGCATGTGCTGAGAATTCTTGTTTTAAACAAAAGAAATTACAAGCAGTAATTGGTTCAAGATAGTTTGAAACTGGAAATGTATCTTCATTTTATCCATCCACATGTCCATACATCTAGTTTCTGCTACTTAGCTCAGCTTAAACAGAGATCCTTAGACCTATACTCCCCAGGGACCCGTTCCACCTCCTCCAACAGTCTCGTTGGTGTTCCAAAGCCAGCTAAGAGATATAATCTCTCGAGTGAATCTGCCCTGAGGTCTCCTCCCGGTGGGATGTGTCTGAAACACCTCCCTACAAAGGTCTCCAGAAGCTATCCTTACCAGAATCCCATTATAGAATCTAGTTTCTTTAGCTTCGTCCGTTTCTTCACCTCATGCAAGGTACAGAGCTCATGACCTGTAGTGGCTCACTCTTAATCCAGAGCTGTCAACCCTTCCAGTGGTTGTAATTCAAAAATGTACCCCATTTAAAAATGCTGCATTACTGGATCGTTTGCTGCTCGGTTTAAAAGTGGCTCTTCTGAATGCCAAATGTATTCAAGTGTCCTCTTGCCACCATGCCACATAGGTAGGCTCTTTCAAACTATTCCATTGTCCTAAATTAGACTGGGTCCAAATTTAGAAGTGTTGTGGAGTCCGTGTTTTAGAAAAGCACAAGACACGTGAAATGTCGATTGAATAGGGTTTTTTTAGTCATAGGGTCTCAAAAATCTGCACAAAACAGTTGAACAAAGGTGCATTTTACAGATGGATGTTGTTCAGTAGAAGTGTAGGTTTTGAGCAAGTTGTTGTAGTGCTAACAGGACATTTCTTAATTTCCTTTAAAACACGATGTCAGGAGAAAAGGAAGTCCGTTTGTTTCACCATACAGTACATTCCAACACTCTTAGAGGGACTCAGTTTTATTTGGCTAACATTGCTTGGTTGACAAGCAGTTGATGGTCAAATTATAACCATTTCTGTCTCCTTGTAATGAAGACCAAGTGTTCCTATGTTACGTAAAATTGAGTTGCAGACAAAATGTCTCACATCTATTCTTTGCTTGGTTGTTTATGGATGTTTAGAGATGCGGAGGGAGTGGGCAACCTTCATGTTTAGCAGTGGTTCTCAATCCTGGTTCTGGAGGGCCAGTATCCAGCATGTTTTAGTTTTAAATCGGTTTCAACACACCTGATCTCAATCAGCAGGTAGTTAACAGGTTTCTGCAGAGCCTGATGAGCTGCTGAACGAGTGACTAAACCACTGAATCAAGTGTGTTGCAGCAGAGAAACCACTAAAACGTGCTGGATACCCACCCTCCAGGACCAAGATTTAGAACCACTTCTCTAAAAAAATGGCAAAAATTACAATTTGCCAAAACCCATCCTGAGCAAAAAGCTTCCAGAATCTGTCAAACGTGTTGTTATCACCTCTCAGGACTGGACTACCCAAACTCTGATTGCCACCTACAAAGCCTTTGTTGTGGATCCCCAACTGGTTCAGTTGGACGCTCTCAGAGCTCCCTCTCCCTGTTAAAGCCACAGTCTGGAGTATTTTTTATCCAACGACTCCACCTAGTGGCTGATAAGCGCATTGCACCATATGCCATTGTTTTCCCTTTGTATTTAAAGTTAACGTTAAAGTTCCACTGGGCATGATCACACTGGTGAAATTACATCTCTGTATTTGACCAATCCTCATGGGGAGCAGTGAGCTGCAGCTGTGGCCGTGCTCGAGAACTATATGGGGGTTTTACCTCTCAATCCAACCCCCTGAGGCTGAGTGTCAAGCGGGGTGGTATTGGGTCCCGTTTTTAAGGTATACCCTGATCTCCCGGTCCCGGGGCGGACACTCTACCACTAGGCTTCTGAGCTGGTCTTTATGGGCAAAAGCAACGCCTCTCATTCATGAATGTGCACCTCTCGCCAACAAACAGAACTAAAACACGTTATATTATTATTCTCATGTATTGTTTTTTCTTCATATATAAATATTTTAAAGACTTGTTCACGAGAAAGGTCGCACACTCTGCATCAGTCTAGGTACATCCTCAAACGCTCGTGCACGCTCTGTGATTGACAGCTGTGTGTAAGCGTCTAACGCTATTGGTTAATGCTGAACGGCGGTCGGTTCAAAATTCACAGGCCTCTACGGGATGAGGGACGAGCTTACCAAAATAAAAATAAATGACATATTTCCTACATTACTTCGAAGTACAGGGTAAGACTATCACCTTCACGGATTTCTAAAAAAAATCATACATATATCCTGAAAGGGTGGAAAACTATGGATTGTAGCTTTAACCCTTTCACTTCCTCACCAAGAAAAAGGCTATGAAAACGTTCCACTTTTACATTTTTTGATTTTGGGGCAATAAGGGCTTTAGTTTAATGTACATCAGTAATAGTAACAATATAATAATTGTAATAATATAACGGTAATAATAATGCAATGCAATTATTTTTTGCTTTTCTTCAAATAACTCTATATTTTCACAAATTGTTTTCTTGTTAAATTCATTTGCTGATTCAGTTTGTTGTAGAGACTTTAGATGTGCTCTACCAATCAGCATTTTAACCAGTATTTTATTTCATTTTAACTTGTCTTCAGACCTTTTTTTTTGTTTGTTTAGCTTTTAATTCTCTGTGAAACTGGCCTTTTATTACTGGGTTTTTAGTCTAGCATATGCTTGGTTACAGCCTTGTATGTTTTACAATTTACTCTTTAGTTGCCAGCTGCTAAAACATTCTGCCAAGGCATTCGTTTTAGCTTCAAACTTCATACAAATATTACACTAATATGCTATGAAGACACATCTTGACCCACCAATGAGTCATGTCTGGTCCAAACGTCTTCTTGGAGACATGAATCCCCCCTAGTTCTTAACAGTCAAATAATTGTGGGTAGTTTGTGTTGGTGTAGGGAATAGGGTGATCTAAAAGTTCATGACTCCATTTACATCTACCCGTTGTGTAAAGATGAAGGTGTTTAGCAGCAGGATTTTTAAAGAATTTATTTGTAAATCAGGGTGGAAAATAAGTATTTGGTCACTTCAAACAAGGAAAATCTCTGGCTCTCACAGACCTGTAACGTCTTCTTTAAGAGGCTTTTCTGTCCTCCACTCGTTACCTGTATTAATGGCACCTGTTTGAACTCATTATCTGTATAAAAGACACCTGTCCACAGCCTCAAACAGTCAGACTCCAAACTCCACTATGGCCAAGACCAAAGAGCTTTCGAAGGACACCTGGAAATGAATTGTAGACCTGCACCAGACTGGGAAGAGTGAATCTACAATAGGCAAGCAGCTTGGTGTGAAAAAATCAACTGTGGGAGCAATTATCAGAAAATGGAAGACATACAAGACCACTGATAATCTCCCTCGACCTGGGGCTCCACGCAAGATCTCATCCCGTGGGGTCAAAATGATCATGAGAACGGTGAGCAAGAATCCCAGAACCACACGGGGGACCTGGTGAATGACCTGCAGAGAGCTGGGGCCACGGTAACAAAGGTCACCATCAGTAACACACTACAACGGCAGGGAATCAAATCATGCAGTGCCAGACGTGTTCCGCTGCTGAAGCCAGTGCATGTCCAGGCCCGTCTGAAGTTTGCCAGAGAGCACATGGATGATACAGCAGAGGATTGGGAGAATGTCATGTGGTCAGATGAAACCAAAGTAGAACTTTTTGGTATAAACTCAACTCGTCGTGTTTGGAGGAAGAAGAATACTGAGTTGCATTCCAAGAACACCATACCTACTGTGAAGCATGGGGGTGGGAACATCATGCTTTGGGGCTGTTTTTCTGCTAAGGGGACAGGACGACTGATCCGAGTTCAGGACAGAATGAATGGGGCCATGTATCGTGAGATTCTGAGCCAAAAGCTCCTTCCATCAGTGAGAGCTTTGAAGAAGAAACGTGGCTGGGTCTTCCAACACGACAATGATCCCAAACACACCACCCGGGCAACAAAGGAGTGGCTCCGTAAGAAGCATTTGAAAGTCCTAGAGTGGCCTAGCCAGTCTCCAAACCTCAACCCCATAGATAATCTGTGGAGGGAGTTGAAAGTCCGTGTTGCTCGGCGACAGCCCCGAAACATCACCGCTCTCGAGAAGATCTGCATGGAGGAATGGGCCAAAATACCAGCTACTGTGTGTGCAAACCTGGTAAAGACCTATAGTAATCGTTTGACCTCTGTTATTGCCAACAAAGGTTATGTTACAAAGTATTGAGTTGAATTTTTGTTATTGACCAAATACTTATTTTCTACCCTGATTTACAAATAAATTCTTTAAAAATCCTGCCATGTGAATTCATGGATTTTTTTTCACATTCTGTCTCTCACAGTTGAAGTGTACCTATGATGAACATTACTGACCTCTGTCATCATTTTAAGTAGGAGAACTTGCACAATCGGTGGCTGACTAAATACTTTTTTGCCCCACTGTACCTCTGCTGATTAAACAGTTTTTTGAGATTTGTTGAGTAATTCCTTTCACACTCTTTATCTGTCTTTCTCAATGTTTAGTTAAGACGACCATTCTGAACTACCAGAGTCCTACCACCGGCCTTTTCCCTGTGAGGACTTACTCCAACTGCAAGGAGGCAAAAGTTCGGGATTCCCTGTATTGTGCTGCTTGTTCCTGGGCTCTGGCCGTTGCATACAGGTTAGTGTAAAAACTATGCATCCATCCGAACATCCGTCCATCCATCCCTCCCCCCTCCTCCATCCATCTGTCCGTCCATCCATCCCTCCCCCCTCCTCTATCCATCCATCCATCCTCCCCCTCCTCTATCCATCCATCCATCCATCCATCCATCCCTCCCCCCTCCTCCATCCATCTGTCCGTCCATCCATCCATCCCTCCCCCCTCCTCTATCCATCCATCCATCCTCCCCCTCCTCTATCCATCCATCCATCCATCCATCCATCCTCCTCCTCCTTCCATCCATCCATCCACCCCCCTCTTCTATCCATCCCTCCCTCCCTCCCTCCCTCCCTCCCTCCCTGTTCTGCAATGATCCAGTCAGAATCCAGACCTGAACCGAATTAAATGCTGTGGTGGGGAGCAAACTGAATAGAAACTAACATCTGAAAACCTAAGTGAACTTTTAGGAAACACACAAACGGATGAACTGAAGTAAATACTGAGGCTTTCAGACTCGTATCCACTGTACCCACTTTGAATAATGTCGTTCCTCAGTAATTGGTGTTTCGGGGGCAAGAACACCTTTATGAAGTGACCCAGAAGGAAAAATATGGTGAAAGCTAACAATAAGGAAGGAGTTCAAAAGGTTGAAACGAAGAAAAAAGTGGAGGTTAAGGCACAGAGGGAGAGTCGGGAAGAAGAAACGAGGGATGATAAAATGAGTGAGTGGGGAAATTGGATGTAAGGGAGGACAGAATGAAAGAGAGGGGTAAAAATAGAGAGTACTTCAGTGATGTGACCAGCGGCAGATCTTAGTCATCAGTCATGGCTGCCTCCTATTAGAATTGTCACTGGGATTTAATTAAGATGATTCTCATCTGACAGCTTGGCGAGTGCCATTACTTACTCCTGAACTGGTGTGTGTGTGTGTGTGTGTGTGTGTGTGTGTGTGTGTGTGTGTGTGTGTGTGCGCGTGCGTGCGTGCGCGCGCGCTCCTGTGTACGTACATACACATGATAATTCTCGGGTATTACTCTGATTGCTAACATTTCTTCTGTAACATTAGTTTTGTGTTTATTAATTCTTAATGTCATTGAGAATGTGTTCCTGGGTTCCTGAGCTGGTTTAACCTTTGAGACTTTCCTGACTAATGAAATTTGAAGGGCTTGTAGGCACCCAATGTGCTGCCATGTGTTCGTATTCTGATCATTATTGAACAACTAAAATAACTTTGAAACTTGTTTTTTTCTGTTGTTTGAACCACAGTGGTTATATTTTATTTTATTTTTTTCATGCACATTTAATCCCTTTCCAAAGGCTGAAAACGTACTGGAGAGTTTCCTGATGTGCAGTTTCAAAAGTGACATTGTTTCCAATTTCTTTTTTTTTCAGTATTTAAAATATCCAGAAGCTGTTGAGTGTTAAATATGCTTTTGTGGCTGTGCTCTGATCTAGAGATGTTTCCATTCAGTTAAAGGAAGCAGATCTTCCTAAAGTGTTAGAGTTTTCAAATGGTCAACAAAGCTTTTCCCGATCGTATTTTTCAAATTTTAGGTCTTGAATTTTTTATTTTTGCATAATAAGCTCCTAAATATTATAGAAACTAAAAGATAATCTGAGCAAGGCAAGATCTCTCATGAAAACATAACAAAAAATCTAGGAGGAAGTGATTGTTTCAGTTTATTAAGGGACCTGCTGCTCTGGCAGGGCCCTTAATGCTCTTCACCAGAGGATTTGATCCCTTCACCATTATTCTTCTGCGGACATTAACGGGGCTCTATCGTTACATATGTGGGGGTGCCTGCGTGCACCCCCACATATGTTACATCAAAACGACCGGCTCGGCTGTGGGAGGTGTGCTTTTATTTTTATAAGCGATCCAATTTACCGTAGCAAAATCATTAGCAAAAAACATTGAAAGGAATTTCTTTTTGAGTGTGTGCATGTCCCAATTTGCACAATTAATTATAAAATATGTAAATAATTAACTATTTAATTAATTAATTATGCGCAATGATATGGTCACCCCAATATCATTACACGTGTTCATTATGCTTGTGGTCAGGCACGGAGAAAAGAGCTGTACAACACAAATGGGTAACAGGGGGACGGGGGAATGGAAGGAAAACGGCACACAACAAATAGACAACGTACACACACACACACACACACACACACACACACACACACACACACACACACACACACACACACACACACACACACACACACCACATAGGCTTGTTACACATAAAATGTGGCTTCTGGTCATGACACCTTCTTTGTAAATATATGTATATAATGTAAATGTAAATATGTATATAATTTTGTGGCTTTCTGAACCTGAACCTGTTATGCTGGACATTTTTGGGAGTGGCAGAGGTAGACAGAAACTCCATTTTTAGCTTATAAGCATTTTTACATGAAAGACGACAAGCCTTGCTTACTGTATTTAATTTTAAATAAAAAGTTGTTTGACCATTTTTGTTTTTTACTCACACCCTATAGCGTCATTCTGAGTGCTGAAAATGGTTAAAATGTCTTATTTTCTACTCAGATTTGATTTTTTGTTTACTTTCAGGTTCAGTGTGCTAATAGAGTATGACAAAATGACTCTAAATTCACATAGGCGAGGTTGTGCTGAAAAGAATGATACCAAACAGGGCATAAACAATAAAGTATAGAGTGAAATATAAAGGTGAACACTAAAACTTGTCAAAACAGCTAATTATACCACCGTCTCCAGAGGGTTCATGACTTCTATAGAAGGCCTGAGTGGAGACTTACTGAGAAACCTGACTGTAGTTTAGTTTCTGCTTTCACTTGTCTCTTCAAACCTCCCAACACACACACACACACACACACACACACACACACGCACACACGCACACACACACACAAACACACACACACACACACACACACACACACACACACACACACACACACACACACACACACACACACACACACACACAAACACACACACACACACACACACACACACACAAACACACACACACACACACACACACACACACACACACACACACACACACTGGTAGAGTGGGCGGGTAAGACAGGTATTTTGATAATGAGCCTTATTATGCGTGTTTTAATCTGTCATTTCTCGGGGCTCCTGGGAGATTTTAAGCTCTACAAAATTTTATACATTTTATAGAGGCTCAGAGATCAGTTTTAGATAGCTGATTAACTGCATTCTAGGTCCCTTACAAAAGAAGTGTGGCAGCTGGGTGTAGTTTCCCCTCCTTGTCTCGTTGTAGATCGCCCCCTGGGGCTGAGGACTCGCCTCCAGCAGTGGTGACCCCAGAAACTTTCCACAGGGGCAGCCAGATGGAGCCAAATGAAAACTTTGGGGTGGAACACCAAATTGGTCCCTGCTGGGCCCTTTCTGTCTCAACAGAAACATCCAATAAAGTACTTTTTCTTTCTAAATGATGAGCCTAGCTAAATAAGGCGTAGGCGATAAGTTGAAAACTATCAAACACGACTGTCTCTGTCGGTGTCTCACTGAGAACTGAACGTTTGATGAACTGTAGGACAAAAGAACTCTATTCTGCTTTGATGTGATGACATCACAACACAGCATGATGACATCATAAAGAATCTGGGTATAGCAGGGCCTGTGCACACTTTTTGTTGCAGCCAGGTCCGTTTCTCAATACTCGAGGACGCTAATATCTTCTTGTGTTTCTCAAATCCAGTCCTCAGGACCCCCTGCTACACATGGTTTCCATGTTGCCCTCTCAGTCACCACACACACACCTGACTTAAATGAATGAGTGATTAACAGGCATCTGCAGCACTTGATGTCTTCCTTCATGTAAATGTGTTTAAAACCATAAATGAATGAATACCTCATGTAATGTTTTATCTGTGTCACAATTTCAACCCCTCCTCTTTTATCCGGGCTTGGGACCGGCAGAAGTGACCCAGAGAGGGACACTCTGGCAGAGTTAGTTGTGTTTTTTTTTTTAATTATTTTTATTGGATAAAATTATAATTTATTATAAGTAATAACATCTAATAGCAGATAAAGCTACACTAAAGCAGCCAATAACAGCCTGTCTCAGGCTGAAATCTGCATATTGGAACTAAACCATTCTAACGTTTTCCATTTGGATTTTGGTTTCTGGCTTTTTCCACCTGCTGCTTGAGAATTAGTATTTTTTCTAACATTTTCTTGGTGACTAACTTTCTCTCTCCTGTTTCCTGTTGAAGGATGTTCCCTTCGTTGTCTGACGTTTCCGCTGGTTTTCTAGAGGGAGAGGTGCAGGAATCACCTCAACTTTCTTCTCTGGGTCTGGTTTGACAGACTTTTCTTGATCCAGCTGTTTATTTTCCTCTTTCTGGTTACTAACACAACATGCTGATTCTCTGGTGTGTTGTGTGCCTTTGCATATCCTATCATGTAAACAGTTATGGTGCACTGCCAGGGCCTGTTTTTGGGCTCAGTCCTGCAGTGGGTTGAGGGAAATGTAGGAGATGATAGGTGACTCTGTTAGGGGTTGAGAGGTGTCTGAGTTAGGAGGGATCTAGCTTGGTGCCGGTTGAATTGGGTCCAGAGCTTTGAAGACTTTAGTTTCTGTTTAACCAAAGCCAAGGGTCACGCTGGAGCTGCTTTAAGGTGGGACGCCACCATGGGTTTATACAGAAACAGCTCTTTAGGAAGTTCGTACAGTATGGAGAGAGGTCCGTCCTGATTCTGAGTTTGTTCCTGAAAAACTTTTTTGAGTCAAACAAACTTTCGTGGAGCATTTCGTAGAGAACAACTCCCACCTGCCACACGGTTGCTGGTCCTGCCTTATAAATGCTTTCTGAAATAAACTCAGGTGGGTCGTGTTTCGCTGTGCCGTCGAACCGGCCGTTTTCATATTCTGTGTTGGTGAAACAACTCACTCCAAAGTCAATCAGTCGCAGTTGCGGGATTTCTGATCCTGTTTCAGTCAGAATATTTTGTGGTTTGATGTCTCTGTGGAAGATGTTGGTGTCCTCCAGATGTTTGACGGCATCAACCAGCTGTTTAATAATTGTTTTAGCCTGATTCTCCTGTAGGGGCTCTTTGTTATTTTTAATAAACTGTGAGAGGTCCACTGCAGGCACTGGTCTCTCCAACACTAGAATCTGTTCCTGGTTGAAATCGTACCAGTCCAGGAGGGAAATTGGAGCGGACTTCCCCACCGAATCAGCTGATTCTGTCTGGAGTTTTAGCATGGCGGCTACCTCAATGCTGAGCTGCTGGCCGTTCTCGTCCGTATCTGTCCAGACTACATTTTTCTTTGGTATATGTTTGATTGCCACAGGTAAATTGTCTGCCCTGCGGTAGCCACCATAAACGGATCCACAGCCTCCCTTTCCAAGCTGATCTTTTTGCTCGTATTTAGCCTCAAACTGATCTTTGGCTGAAGGCGAGGGACTCTCAGAATCAGACAGTCTGAGTCTCTTTGCTGGACTTCCAGATCCCTCACCATCTGGGTAGCGTGACCTCTTTGAGACTCTGGATGTCTCATCCAGGTTATGTCTGGAGACACTGCCTTCACCTGAAACCCTAGACCGTTTTGTGGGAGGTTCGTGATGAAAAACAGCTTTCCTTTTGGCAGAGGACGATCCTTTCTCAGGAACCAAATATCTGCATTCCTTGTCTGGATTTTCAGATCCCTCAACATCAAAGGAAATGGATTTCTTTGTGAATTTGTCAATTTGTATTTTGTTCTGGTTGTTTTCAGAGAGTTTGCCTTCATCAGAAACCGTAAACCTTCTTGTGGGAGGTCCAGGGTCTGAAACGGCTTTTCGTTTGGTTGCTGAAACTAAACCACGATTCTCTGACAAATGCGGTTGTTCCATGCTAATATAAGTCTCTGAATCTTTAACCAGAGCTGGAGAGTAACTCTTGTGTGCAAAAGAGTCTCCCATAATGCTAAATAACACGTAGACGATAAGTTGAAACACTATCGAACAACGAGCAAACACGACTGTCTCTGACGGTGCGTCACTGAGAACTGAATGCCTGGTAGAATCCGCTTATGATCACCTGATGATGATGATGATGATGATGATGATGATGATGATGATGATGATGATGGAGATGATGATGGAGATGATGATGATGAAGATGATGATGTCATAAAGCAAAGTTCTAAAAGGGCAAAGTCAAGGGAAAGGGTAAAGACGAGGCTGACGCTGCTTTTTGGCAAGGCCCTTAGTGCTTTTCACCCGAGGATTGTATCCTTTTTTGTTTCTTCTGATCCGACCCAAGAAGTTCCAAAGACCAGATTTAAAAGTCAAGGAGATCGCTCCTTCCAGGTTGTTGCACCCTGGCTTTGGAATGAACTTCCTTTAACCTTATGTAGTACTGACAGTCTGGTAACCATTAAAAAACACCTGAAGACCCTTTTATTTAAAGCTGGTTTTACCACAAATATTTTTGTTTTCCTATTTTTTAACTCAAATTTGTAATCATGTTTAATTGGTTTTATGATATTTTATAATTTTATGAGTTTGTTTTATTTGTATTTATTTCTGTTTTGTTTAAGATCTTTATGATTTTATGACTTTATGATTTGTTTTGTTGTTGATCTATGTGAAGCACTTTGTGATTCTCTGTCGGTGATGAGTACTAAATAAATAAAATGTACTTACTTACTTTACTATTATTCTTCCAATTACTTTTACAAGCGGTCTGATAAACCATGGCAAAACTATTAGCAAAAAACACTGAAAAAATCCTTTTCAGTGAATCATTTTCAGTGTGTGTATGTCTCAGTTTGCAAAATAACTAAATATGTAAACAATTAGTTAATTACTGTATTTATTAATTATATGTAATGATAAGGTAACCCCAGTATCATTACATGTGTTAAAACGGCAGCGTGCACCCCAATGCATGTTACATCAGAACGACCAACTCAGCCGTGGGAAGTGTTGTATCATGATATGTGGGCGATAAACCAAACATCACCCCAATATTATGATGCTAGGCTTCTATACCACTTGGCCACTGTCTTGTGCCAGCGGCAGGAACCCTTTTAAAAACGTTCTCAGGATTTTTCTAGTTACTTCTTCTTCCACTTCCTCTTCACCAGAGAAAATTATCTCTTGATTAGGAGCGTGCACCCTCACAAATGTTACATCAAAACAACCAGCTCAGCTGTGGGAAGAGTGCTATGTTTTGATTTTGGAGTGTTCACCCCTACATCACCCAAGTATCATGACTTGGTCCTGTAACACAGAGGCACTCTCTTTTGCCAGCCAGCAGATCCCTTTTAAAAAAATTTCAGGAAATTACAAGTTAAATATGATGATGATGATGATTATTATTATTATTATTAGTAGTAGTAGTAGTAGTAGTAGTAGTATAGTTGTTGTTGTTGTTGTTGTAATGGAGGGTCCAGGCAAGATGGAATTTTGGCTACCTCTGCAACAGTGTAATACAACTTCCTTCATCTTTTTAAAATAAGAGTCTCTAAACATTAGGGCTGGGGGTAAACGATTATTTTTAAAACGATTATTCTGACGATTATTTTATCGAATAGTCGACTATTCTAATGACTATTTAGAAAATTAATCTAATGATTATTTTTCTATTGCACAATTAACAAAAATCTCAAATAAATTCCTCAAAAAAATTGATAAATTCTTACTGTAAGAGAATAAACACTACAGGCCTTCCATTTTGTATAACACTGCTTTTATTGTGTTGCGGTTGGTTATGTTCTGGTGATGTGTAGAACTTGGGAGTGCAGGCTGCTGCCTGAGAGGTGGTAGAAGATGGAGTGTCTCCATGCTGCTTTGTTTTGGTCACTTATGTGCGTGAGGCGAGTGGTGTTACGGGTTAAACCAAACTCAGGTGATATTTTACATTAAACCGAAAACCCACAACACTCTAAATGTAATAAAAGGGAGATCTACACCACAAAAAAGATGAACTCTAAACCAAAACGTAACAGCTTATCCCAACGCAAGAAGCTGTTAGCGAAGATGCTAACAGTAGCTTTACCAACGTTAAGTTCAAGTTAACAAGTTTAAATAAACCTAAAACACCCAGCAGCAAACAGACCAGCACGGAGGAGAGACTGCTACCACCAAAACAGCTCTCCTCATGTCTGAAAGAAGCTCCTTTATGAAGGGAGAAGCGCTCCCGGTGATTTTCTACATCTGCGGTAGAGACGAAGCAGCACATCTGACCCCGGAAGTTGTTGTCCGTTGCCGGGAGACGAAGGGGCAAAACAGGAAAATAATCTAGTAGTGGACGGACGTTGTTCCGGGTCTTCGGTATTTGGCGGAGATGTTAGTGAAGGCGGAGAAGAGGGCGAACTAGAGGAAAAACAGGCAGATTCCTCCTCTATTTACAAACTCCTGGGGATGCAACAAGTGGGCGCGGTGCGTCGACTTCCGGATCTGACGTCGACAAATTTTTAGAATCGAGCCGTCGACTTCGTCGAGGCTTCGCTACAGCCCTACTAAACATAATCCTCAACATATCTGAGGCCTAATAAAGTTTATTGTTTTCTTTAGAATATTTATTAATGGCTGGTTTGGCCTAGCCCTCCAGGGAGCCAGCTCCCCCACTGGCCCATATAGGCACCTCTGCTGTCAAATTGCCACCCAGGGCATGGAGACCCCAGCCCATCCTGCCAGGGCCCAAAGCAGCAGCATCGCTAGGCCCAATTAGCCATTCCTCCCCATCCCCGCATATTTCTCTCCTCCTGCTCCCTCACATCATCACACAAATATGCACATAGGACCTTGGGGGGTGGGTAAGTCAGGGAGTACGGGTATGGACTCCATTTCCGCATTCCTGTGGCAACCTGCCCCCCAATTTTATTTGCACCTTATACACTTCCACCGAAGACATTCCACGCAAACACACACTTAGGGCCTTGGAAGTGAGCACATTCAACGGCACTTGGCAGGGGGATTTCTCAACCTCCTCCCGAGTGCCGGTGCCCACTTCCAATTTAAAACTGCACTTAGACACCGAGGGCTGTGGGTGCAAGTGGGGTGGTGTGGTGGCATCAGCTGGCATAGGCCAGACAATGCCCACACTGCCCACTCACCACAGCCATGGAATACACCTCATCAACTCACAACACTATATTGGAGCAGGCGGAGGGAGACTAGGGGTCTTAGCACACCTCTGTTGTTGCTTGGCTTCCTGGGGCTGGAGCCTAGGAGGGAGATTTGGCCGTCTGGTTGGGGTCTGGGGTGGTGGGTTGCTGTGCTCAGCGTTGGCCGGGGGAGCCTGCTCATCAGCACCCCAGCAGAAAGGGTCAAACTCTGGTAACCGGTAATGGTTGTACCCCATGTGCAGCAGTACCGGAACTAGATTGAATAGGGTGTGTATGGGGAGCATGAGTGGGTGTCCGGCGTGCATTTTTGTAAGTCCTTGGTTGTATGTATATGTGTGAGCATGAGGGAGGGAGTGTGTGACTGTGTTTGTGTATGACTGTATATGTCAGGTGGGGCCTTTGACTCCCCTCTTCTCCTGGGACTTCTTTTTATGATATAGATCTTCGTCTCCCCTCCCCCTGCCACACCTGGTGTGGGGTGTGGTGCCTTGGTCTGCCTGAGTGTTCGTGGCTCCCAGGTCAGGGGGTTTAAGATCTTTGGGGCCTGCCTGGTCAATCCCGGTGGCTGCTTGGTGGGGTCTGGGTCCCTGGGCTCTGCTGGGTCCCTGGCGGGGGTTGTCGCCCCTGGGTCCTGGGTCGCTGGGTCCTGGGCTCGGCCGGCTAGGGGGTGGGAGGCGGCGGGCGGGCCTGTCGGCTTGCCGCTGAGATCTCCAGGGGCTCTGCCGGCTGCTGGTTGTGACCCCCCCCCCCCCCCCCCCCCCCGTCTCCTACACATCTTTGGGGTCGGATTTGTGGTCCCTCACACTCTCTATTGGACGCTCCTGTAGAGAAACCTTACATAAACAAGCGCGTGTACACACACAGGTGCTCACATGGTGCTCTCATAAGTATGGGCTTGGGCACGTTCAACACAGGTCTTAAGGCTGTCGTTGCCACTAAATGCACTATGATTTATTATCGTGTGATTGTTCAGGTAAACATTGTAGGTTTTATATTTCATCATCAGGTTGACGCGGTGATAGCTTGCTCCTGATGTATTGTTGTGTGTCCTATTTTTCTTCTTCTTTTCTTTCTCTTTCTGCAGGTCTAGAAGCAGACTCTTGTTAATTATTGTTTATTTTTGTGGACCCCTTCCCCCCTTCTCCCCGCCTTTTGTCTTTTCCCTTCTCTTTCACCTCTGACTCCATGTCTGGTCGGAATTACAAACCATTCAAAAACAATAACAATTAAAGCTGCAAGCAGCGTCGTTCGGCCCTCGCAGCTCCGCGCCGCTCCGGCCTGGCCGGCAGCCCGGGGCACCAGGGCACGTCTGGCAGAACAGAAACGTCAACCACCCCGACACCAGAAACCGCAAATGGCCTCCTAGTCCGCACCTCACCCTGACTCAGCATCCCCTCTGAGCTCACCATTAAATTGAATTGTAAGGTCACGGCGTCATGCCAGAATTCGCCATGGCATCAAAGCCCCTCCCTTTCTGAAAAGCTAGCAGATCTGAATGGTCATTACAACATCATGAAGACAGTGCATGACCTTAGTGTCATGTTGACTAAATTAGAGGGGACAAATATGGGCATTTCACCATAAAACTAGACTTCCAATAGTCAGGGGGCGGGGCATAGGTGATGTCAGCTGTCCACATTATCATTGTCTTCAGATGTGGTCAGTGATCACACAGACAACGTTTGATATACGATCTGATCATGCACATGGGAGTTAAGTCAAGTAATGTAATGGCGAAAGGTCAAAGTTTGAGGCTTAGCCACGCCCACACCTTGATACTTATTTAAAATCCGACGGTTGAATTTTTTCCCCTTTGTCTTAAGAGCACATAGCAGATGTTTGAAGGTGATCGGTGAAAAGGGCGACGGGGCATCAAGGTCCAAACAACATGTGCGAAAACCACTAAATCAAGTACTTGGACCAAAATGGCCGACCTCCTGTGCGACTTTGCACTTGGCTCCAAGAGACTTTTTTGTAGGTCCTGAGACACTACATTAGTGTACCAAATTTCGTGATCCTCAGTCAAAGCTTGGCTTGGGGCTGACAGTTTTAATGGTCCTAGGGGGCGCTATTTCAGAAAATAGGCCACGCCCACAAACTTCAGCTGTCCAGTTCTATTGGGGGTCAGACTCAGATCACTCACCAGACATTTTGTGGCGATGTTACGATAATTGAAGAAATGAGAGGCAAACGTATTGCCATGGCGTGATGGCAAATTTCGCCATGCTCCCAAAGCCCTGCCTTTTTTCGAAACCTGCCAGTACTGCAGACCAAGTGACCTCAACTTGTCAGCTGCTATTTGCCAGAGATTGCTGTTGATTGGGTAAAAGGAATCCAATAGGGAGCTGTGAAAAAAAGAGTGGCGTGGCGACAGGTCAAAGTTTGAGGCTTAGCCACGCCCACACCTTTATACTTATTTAAAATCCGACGGTTGAAAATTTTCCTTTATGTCTTAAGAGTATATAGCAGAAGCTTGAAGGCGATTGGTGAAAAGGGCGATGGAGCATCACTCTCCAAACAACGTGTGCGAAAACCAGTAAATCGAGTACTTGGACCAAAATGGCTGACTTCCTGTGCAACTTTGCACTTGGCTCCAAGAGACTTTTTTGTAGGTCCTGAGACACCACATTAGTGTACCAAATTTCGAAATCCTCAGTCAAAGCATGGCTTGGGGCTGACAGTTTTAATGGTCCTAGGGGGCGCTATTTCAGAAAATAGGCCACGCCCACCGGATGTTCACATCAAATTTTTTTGGAGGCTGGACTAGGATCACTCACAAGAGGTTTTGTGGCGATATCTCTAGAAATGACGAAATGGTAGGCAAACGTAAGGCCACGTCGGTACGCCTGACTTCGCCGCGCCGCCACAGCCCCGCCTTCTGGAGAAAACTCCCATAAAGTGACGCCAAGCAACCCCAACTTGTCTTCAGTTTCCTGCTAGAAATATGGGGTGATTAGTTGAAAGGGCGAATTTTGGACAATTTCCCAGTAAAACTTGACCTTTTAAGGCGTGAGGGGGCGGGGCTTATGTGACATCATCAATCAACCATTCATTTGTCTTCGGGGGGCGATGACGATTGTCCATAGAAAATTACTTTAACTGTAATTCTTTCATTTATGAAATTATAGCAATTTGAATTTTTTTGGCGAGTGCTCGAACTTTGAGGCCTGGCCCCGCCTCTTCAGTATTTACGAAAAGTCAGTTTTATTTTCTCATTTGATTCGTCCATCGCTTCTGTTCGATCGCACATTATTTTTGAGACAATCGTGCGAAAAATGACCAAACTGTTTAACCAAATATAGAGCCTAGAAATGGCCAAAATGGGGTAAAAATGGCCACTTTAGTCCAAAATGGCCGACTTCCTGTTTGATATTGACCATGGGTGCAAGAGGCTTTTCTGTGCGTATTGTTGAATTCTACAGGTGTACCAAATTTTATCACTCTACTATGAAAAAAGGTCAATGCGGAGGGGTATTTTTAATTTTCCAGGGGGCGCTGTTGAAACACTTTTATACCAACTTTCACATTGCCAGTGAAATACGTAAATTTCACG